>NC_050576.1:93058723-93358723 GCF_011100635.1 Trichosurus vulpecula | reverse complement strand
CATAAATGTTCAGCCTATGACTCCCTGGTCTTTTGGAACTCCACTGCAGTGACTTTCTTCACCCTGTTAATCTCTACAGTCTTCTCTCAGTTCATCTCCAAACCTCCACTTGACAAAGTACTCACACCAGACATGTTTAACCCATATCTGGTTCAGCCCATGACTCCCAGGACTCTTTTTGCACCTTCTCCTTTCATAGGTACTTCTCATCTTCAAACCTTGCCCCTTGTATTTTCAGCTCCTTTTTATATTTTTTTTTGCCCTCATTGAAATGTAAGATCCTTAAAGGCAGGAACTCTTTTGCTTGTATTTGTATTCCCTGTGCTTAGTATACAGTGCCTGGCACACAATTGGTTGGTTATTGTCCTTTGTTCTCAAAAAAGACCAAAATGACATCAATATATTTGGGTCAAGGTACAGTATGTCACCTGTGGCTGATCAGACCAATATGAGCTCAGAGGGCTCTACCACAGATCAGGCAAAAAAGTTCATATGAACATTTGAAGCAAAGATGTCTCTAAATTTGTGCATCTCATAATTCTTTTGAGTTACTGTAATTCTACTTTGCTCATAGAACACATAAAACTCTTTAATACAGGCATGCTATGGTGGGTGGTCCTGTGTCTGGCACACAGTTATTTTTTAATAAATACTTAATAATGTATAATAAATACATTCCATCCTCTTGCCCCTAGTTGCTAATGTTTTCCTTACTACTTTGTATTTAACTAATTTGCATACATTTGCATTTATTAACTCTGTAATTATTTTACATATATTTTATATATACTTCTTGTCTCTCCAATTAGAATGTAAGCTCTTCTCATAGGGACTTTTTCATGTTTTGTATTTTTATTCCCCATTCCTAGCATGCTACCTGGTGATTAATAATGCCTATTGATTGATTAAGATTTCTTTACATTTTTGTCTACTTGCTTCATACCAATATTTCTTCTTTCCCTAACTAGATTATAAGTTCCTTGAGAACAAGTTCAATGTGTTATTTTCCCTACAGTTATGGCCATCATCCCTATCTTGAGAAGAGGTATCATAGTTATAAGGAAGCTTTGCATATCTTTGTCAGGACATGTATGATCATTTGAGCTTAAGGAAAGAAAATATGGTCACCATATGCCTAGTGCCTAGGATAGTACTATATACTCAATAGGCCTAAGATCAGAGCTTTAGTCATGAGCTAGATATCATCTGGTGGAATCACTTTATTTTTACATGCAAAGAAAATAATGCCACTCTGGTTGAGCTATTGGGTGGTATAAACTTCAGTCTGTCAACTAGCATTTTTATAAACACTTGCTACATGACAGGCACTGAGGAGAAGTCTTAAGCCCCTAGACCCTTACAGAAGGCAACGTTGGCATGAGCTTCTTTGTCTTGCCGAAGGCAGAAGAAACATAGGCACATCATATCCTCCAAGAAGGTTAAGGCAAAGTAGCAGCAGAAATTAAAGAAGAATGTGGATGTCAGTATCTTGGAGAAGATTAAACACAGGTTATGATGAAAGTAAGTAACAGCCTACTTAAGAAACTGTCCCTACTAAAGGCCTCAGAGAAATGGAAACTCCTTCCCCCCACCAAAAAAAGATATGATTGTTCTGACAACACTCACATTTTAAAAATTATATAATTTTTAGTTTTCAACATTCAGTTCTATAAGCTTTTGAGTTTTAAATTTTCTCCCCCTCTTTCCTCTCTCTCCCTCCCCAAGATGGCATGCAGTCTGATATAGGCTCTATGTATACATTCATATTAAACATTTTCACATTAGTCATTGTTGTAAAGAAGAATTATAATCAATGGAATGAACCATGAGAAAGAAGAAACAAAAAAAAGAAAAAGAGCAAATAGTATGCTTCAATCTGCACTCAGACTCCATAATTCTTTCTCTAGATGTGGATAGCATTTTCCATCATGATCTTTTTGGAGTTGTCTTAGAACCTTGCCTTTCTGAGAAGAGCTAAGTCTATCAAAGTTAGCCATTGTACAATATGACTGTAACTATGTCCAATGTTCTCCTGGTTCTGCTCCCCTCACCCAGTGTCGGTTCATATGAGTCCAGGTTTTTCTGAAGTCTGCCTGCTCAACATTTCTTACACCACAATTGTATTCCATTACATTGATATAACACAACTTGTTCAGCCATTCCCCAATTCATGGGCATATCCTCATTTTCCAATTTGTTGCCACTGCAAAAAGAGCTACTACAAATATTTTTGTACATGTGGGTCCTTTTCCCATTTTTATGATCTCTTTGGAAGACACATTTAACAAAAGGCAAGGGACAGAAGGGGAGCTTCTTCACTCATACCTCCGTCAAATAGAGTCCAGACACTGCTTGGTTGACCAGTCCTGGCCCTGAAAACTTTGATGCCCTGCTCTGTGGATATACATTTAGCAAGAACTTTCTTAGAATAGAAGAGATAGGCTTCCTCTCTAGCAGAAATAAGCCCTGTCACCCATCTACTTTTTCATTCTGTAGATGACAAGCGCTCAGGTCTCAGTCTGACAGAGAGTCTTCAGACATCCAAACTCCTCAAATCCTCTAAGGAGTAGAAAGTGAAAGGGGAGTGCTAAAAGAATTAGGGATCTTTTAGGGAATCAGATATCACTTTAATGACTCAAAGAAGCCTACGAATATCTTTAGTGTCCTCTAAGCATGCTTTTTAAAAATCCTTCTTTTCCCACTTTCTGAGTCACACATCCTCTTCCTGAAAAATATAAAAAGGAAATATTAAAAAAAATGAAGTCATATGTCTACATAACAAAGGTAGCAGGCAATACAGGAAAGATTTGAACCCATGTCTACTGATTTCACATCCAGGGCTCTTATTTCTCAAACACCACTTCATGATGACTTTTTTGCTCTAATGAGTATTTATTAGGTAGCTACTATTCAGTTCATTTGAATTCAATTCAACAAACATTTATTGTTATATGAAAATCACTGTGAGATGCACTGTGGATAATATAAAGTATCTGGTATATTCCTTTTCCTTAAGGGATTTGATAAATATTTAACAAGTCATTGAATTGGACCATTTGGGAAATAAGCAGGCAAAGCCTGTGTATTCTCAAGAATCCAAGTTCCTTTTTTACATCTGAGATTTTGCCAACTGGCACTAGAATCAATGACCAAATTTAGAAACATAAGCCAGGCCAATTACATCCAGTGCTAGGGTAATAGTTTAAGAATTATGCTTCCAAGCCAAGAGAATAAAAAACACATATTTCCCCTCTATTGTATTTATTGATTAAATCTATGCCTAAATGTCTCTGACTTGCTTTATTGCTGAATCATTTACCATTTAGAGACAAACAGGACTTCAACATGATTGAATAGTATTGCAGTAAAAACAATCTAATATCACTACAGCATAAAACTGTGGGAATTGAGATGTAAAATAAAAAGGATATCAAGGAGAATAAAAGTGTAATATTGCAACAAAGTACACCCTGACATTGCTCTCGTTTGGATACTATCACTCCTTTGAGAGGTGGTCTCTATGATTTGAGAGAAGACAACATTTCAAAGGACTCTATTTGTGGGAGAACACTGAATTATGCTTTCCTTGACTTTATGCCCCTAGTGAACCAATAGAAGATGAGACCAGAAGAAAAAGATGACTATATGCGGGATAGTTGTAACATTTCTGCTGTTACTGCCAAGATGTTCTGAGAGTGAAGTTTTCACAGTTGATTAACCTGGTAATTCCACATTGTCCTGTCTGAATTTGTATATAACATAATTCCCATGGCCCAAATTAAGCAGAAATCCACCTTAGCATAGTTTTAAAACCCTAACAAGGATTATATCTTATGCAAAATATAGTGAAGTATATATTTGAAAAGTAATATCTATATTGTAAAAGCTCTAGACTAATATTCAAAAGAAATTAGTTTGAATCTCACTCTATCATATCAGAGTTAATGCCACTTTATTACTGTGACCTTGAGAAAGGCATTTGGTTTCACAGTGAATTTGTTTTCACATCTTGAAAATGGAAATGTTGGGCTAGATGATCTTTAAGGTTCTTTCACATTCTATGAACCTATGATCCTGACTACATTATAGTTTGTCTTATACTATAGTTGTCAGGTAAGTCTGGATAAATACAAATGATAGGATCATAATATAGAGCTACAAGGGGCCTCAGAGGGAAGTAAAGGTGTGCATTAATGTATATATTTTTTCTCATTGGTAATTCAGTTACACATCTTCCTGTTGCTTAACATGGAGTGACACTTTGAAGGATGAGAAGTCTTAGGAATGTATCTTCAACTTCAGGACATTCATATTACTCCACACTAAGCTTTCATCGGTTTACAATGCTGATATTACATGTCAGTGACAACTTAGATAAACTTATTAAAAATGACTTTGAACCCAATAAAGGGTAAATTTAGTTCCATGTTAAGAAATTATAGTATCTGGTAGTCTGGATGTATCAAATAACTGCTTTAGAGTGTTGATTATTATGACAGAAGTACCACAACTATTCTTCCTCTAGAATAGCTCTGAAAAACCAAAAAAAAATCTTAAGGAAATCTTTTTTTGTTAGTTCCTGCTGAAAAATAAATGACTTTGGCAGTAAAGCTGAACAATTTGGCATGTTTCAACCCCCCTCAAAGAACTGTGCAAAACAGAATCAATATCAAGGTGCTAAACACTTCTTAGCCAATAATTTTGCACGAACTGTTCAGGGATGTGCAGCAGTCTGGCCAAAATAAGTGATCTCATCCACCTTTGTGCAGATCCTAACATTTTTCATGCATTTTCTTTGCTTTTTGGTACTTAATAGTATTTTATTTTTCAAATTACATGTAAAGATGGTTTTCAACATTCATTTTTGCAAGATTTTAAGTTCCAAATTTTTCTCCCTCACTCACTCCTTCCCTCCTTTCCCTCCACTCTCCCCAAGAAAGCAAGCAATCTGATACAGGTTATACAGGTACAATCACATTAAACATATTTCCACTTTAGTAATGTGAATCATGCAATTTTCTTCAGGAAGATATTATGGATGTCACATGTAAGCTTGGCCTATATGGACATACTCTCAAGGAGTACACTGTATGTGTTGAAACTGTCAGTATTCATTAATGTACTCTTTCAGAAAAAAAAAATAGATCACTAACCCTGGGACCTGTAAAGCTTTTCCAATTTGGCTCCCTTGGCTGAGATCTGATAGGTTTCCATCTATGAGGGCTTTGACCAGGCCCTGTTACAATCCCCAATGCAATCTAATTTATGACACAGATAAGTGCCTTGATGGTAGTGTGTACAGCAAAAATTTGAGTAGCTGAGAGCAGGAAAACAAGGTTGTAAAATAGAAAGAGGGTAAAAAGAAACATAAAAAATAAAAGTTGTAAAATATAAAAAAATATAGTCAGCAAACGTGTATTGATAATTGTCTGAGTAATCCCTAGGCCAGGGGTGGGGAACCTGCGGCCTCACGTAGCTTTCTAGTCACATGTAGCTTTCTAGGTCCTTGGGTGCATCCTTTTCATTGAGTCCAAATTTTACACAACAAATCTTTTTATTAAGTGTATTTGTTCTGTGAAGTTTGGATTCGGTCAAAGGGCTACTCTTGAGGACCTAGAGGGCCACATGTGGCCTCCAGGCTGCAGATTCCCCACTTTTACCCCAGGCTAATGCAGCATCCATCATTTGGTGTTAAAAACAATTACAAGAAGGGAAGTTATTGTTATTCTTACCTGGTAAGGTCTACAACGGGAGGTTAGGGCTATAATCCTGTGATCTTAGATGAACCTCACTATGAGGGGGAAAGAGAGGAATTGGGAGTCCATCCTTGGACAACTGTTATTGTGTCTGATTTTGCACTATGTATCTTTATCTCTTATAATGAGTGAATTATTTTCACATCTTTATTGTCTGGATGCCTGAGGTTAAAAGAGCTATAGCCTCCTATTGGATTGTCTATCAAATAATAGGTGACAGTTCAGGAAAAAAGTTTAGGGAAAAAACCCTTACTTTCCTCTAATCAGCACCTTCAAGCTGAAAATGGTGCTGCAAGCTCTGAGGTCTCTTTTCATAATTAGAAAGAAGGTTTCCCTTGTGAAGTGACCAATGATCTCTCTTGAGAAGAGTGCTGAACTCTGAGCTCTTCTGAGAGATCTAAGCTCAGTTAAGTCCTTATGAACCATTTTGATTTCTATTGATACAAAGCTGGATGTCTACAGTGAGATGACTCATCTCCATTTCATGGTGATAAAGTAAAATTTGCATCTATATTATCTACATCACAACTAGGTAACATATAGTTGTGCCATACTTATCAAACAGCTCTAGGAATCAGGGTGTCAACATTCATTTTTTATGAGATTTTGAGTATCATATTGTTTCTCCCTCTCTCCCTACTAGCCCCCTCCCCAAAATGGCAAGCAATCTGATATAGATTATACATGTGCAATCATGTAAACATATTTCTCCCTTACACATGTGCTAAAAGAAGAAATAGAACAAAAAGGAAAAGCCAAAAAACAAAAGAAAAGTGGAAAGAAGTATGCTTCGATCAGAATTCAGACTCCATAGTTTTTCTCTGGATGTAGTTGGCATTTTCCAACATGAATCTTTTGGAATTGTCTTGGATCATTGTATTACTGAGATAAACTAAGTCAGTCATAGTTGATCATCACACCTTGTTGCTGTTACCAGGTACAATGTTCTCCCGGTTCTGCTTACATCACTCTACATAAGTTCATGTAAGACTTCCCAGGTTTTTCTGAAATCTGACTGCTCATCATTTCTTTTTTTAAAAAAAATATTATTTATTTAATATTTTAGCTTTCAACATTGATTTCCTCAAGATTTTGAGTTACAAATCTTCCCCCCATTTCTACCCTCCCCCCATTCCAAGATGGCACATATTCTGATTGCCCCATTCCCTAGTCAGCCCTACCTTCTGTCACCCCATTCCCACCCCCACCCCCTTTCCCCTTACTTTCTTGTAGGGCAGGATAGATTCCCATGCCCCATTCCCTATATATCTTATTTCTCAGTTGCATGCAAAAACAAATTTTTCTTTTGCGCATCTGATTTTAATATTTTGAGCTCCAAATTCTATCCCCTCTTCCCTTCCCACCCACCCTCCCTAAGAAGGCAAGCAATTCAACATAGGCCACTCATGTATCATTATGTAAAACACTTCCACAATACTCATGTTGTGAAAGATTAACTATATTTCCCTTCATCCTACCCAGTCCCTCTTTATTCAGTTTTCTCCTTTGACCCTGTCCCTTTTCAAAAGTGTGTGCTTTTGATTACCTCCTCACCCTTTTTGCCCTCCCTTCTATCATCCCCTCTTTTTTATCCCCTTCCCCCTACTTTCCTGTGAGGTAAGATACCCAACTGAGTGTGTATGCTATTCCCTCCTCAAGTAAAATCTGATGAGAGCAAGATTCACTCATTCCCCCTCTCCTGCCCCCTTTTCATTCCAACAGAGCTGCTTTTTCTTGCCACTTTTATGTGAGATAATTTACTCCATTTTATCTCACCCTTTCTCCCTCTCTCAAAGTATACCTCTCTCATCCCTTAATTTGATTTTTTTTAGATATCATCCCTTCATATTCAACTCACTCTGTGCCCTCTGTCTATATATACGTATATTCCCTTCAACTACTTGAATACTGAGAAAGGTCTCATGAATTATACACATCATCTTTCCATGTAGGAACGTAAACAAAACAGTTCAACTTTAGTAAGTCCCTTACAATTTCTCTTTTTTGTTTACCTTTTCATGCTACTCTTGATTCTTGTGTTTGAAATTAAAATTTTCTATTCAGCAATGGTCTTTTCATTGAGAAAGCTTAAAAGTCCTCTATTTTAATGAAAAAAATATTTTGCCTTAGAGAATTATGTTCAGTTTTACTGGGTAGGTGATTCTTGGTTTTAATCCTAGCTCTTTTGACCTCCAGAATATCATATTCCAAGCACTTCGATCCCTTAATGTAGAAGCTTCTTGATCTTGTGTTATCCTGATTCTATTTCCACAATACTCAAATTTTTTCTTTCTGACTGCTCACAGTATTTTCTCCTTCACCTGGGAGGTCTGGAATTTGGTGATGATATTCCTAAGAGTTTTCTTTTCGATCTTTTTCGAGAGGCAATTGGTGGATTCTTTCAATTTATTTTTTACCCTCTGACTCTAGAACATCAGGGCAGTTCTCCTTGATAATTTCGTGAAAGATGATGTCTAGGCTCTTTTTTTTGATCATGGCTTTCAGGTAGTCCAATAATTTTTAAATTATCTCTCCTGAATCTATTTTCCAGGTCAGTGGTTTTTCCAGTGAGATATTTCACATTGTCTTCCATTTTTTCATTCCTTTTGTTCTGTTTAATAATTTCTTGATTTCTCATAAAGTCACTAGCTTCCACTTGCTCCAATCTAATTTTTAAAGTAGCATTTTCTTCAGTAGTCTTTTGGACCTCCTTTTCCATTTGGCTAATTCTGCCTTTCAAGGCATTCTTCTCCTCATTGGCTTTTTGGAGCGCTTTTGCCATTTGAGTTAGTCTATTTTTTAAGGTGTTGTTTTCTTCAGTATTTTTTTGGGTCTCCTTCAGTAAGTCATTGACTTGTTTTTCATGGTTTTTTCACATCTCTCTCATTTCTCTTGCCATTTTTTTCTCTACTTCTCTTACTTGCTTTTTTAAATCTTTTTTGAGCTCTTCCATGGCCTGAGACCAGTTCATGTTTTTCTTGGAGGCTTTTGATGTAGGCTCTTTGACTTTGTTGAATTCTTCTGGCTGTATGTTTTTATCTTCTTTGTCACCAAAAATGATTCTAGAGTCTGAGTCTGTGTCCTTTTGCACTGCCTGGCCATGTTCCCAGCCAACTACTTGACCTTAGAGCTTTTTGTCACAGTATGATTGCTTGTAGAGTAGAGAGTACTTTGTCCCAAGCTTTAGGAGCTGTGCTGCTGTTTTCAGATCTACTTCTACTCCACTGTCACTGCAAGCTCTGCCACAGAAGCGCTCCTCCTCCCTCAAGAACCGCCAACCAAGATTGCAACCCAGATCTAAGCAGAGCAAAGCAAGCCTTGCACACCTGCTCTGGTCTGCTGCTTGATTCCTCCCACTGTTATAGCCAGCGATTCTGGAAGCAGCTGATGTTGGAGCTCTGGAAGCAGCCACTGGAGATTCTTGCTCCTGCTGTCACCACCACTACACCACCTCTGCCACCCCCAGGGTTGGGGCCAACCACTTTCTAACCCAATCTAGCAGTTTTCCCACTCACCTGCTCTATGTTCTTTGGTGTTTGTGGGTTGAGAAGTCTGGTAACTGCCACACGTCAATGATTCATGGCCCTAACGCCTGCTCCGGGCCTACTCCTGGTCTGGTCTGTCCTGGCATGGCCCACGCTGTGTTGTGCTCTGTTCCCTGAGCCATGAGATAGACCCTTCCCAGAGACCATCCAGGCTGTCCTGCACTGCAGATCTGCTTCCCTCTGCTATTTCATGCATTCCACAGCTCTAGAATTTGTTCAGAGCCATTTTTCACAGGTGTTTGGAGGGATTTGGGGGAGAGGTTAAGCAAGTCCCTGCATTCCAGTCACCATCTTGGATCTGCCCCCTCATCATTTCTTATAGCACAATAGTATTCCATTACATATATATACCCCAACTTGTTCAGCCATTCCCCAATTGATGGTCAAGCTCTCAATTTCCAAATCTTTGGCATCACAAAAAGAAGTGATATAAATATTTTTGTACATTTAGGTCCTTTTCCCTTTTTTATGATCTCTTTGGTATACAAATTTAGTAGTACTATTTCTGGATCAAAGGGTATGCACATCTTGATTGCCCTTTGAGCATAGTTCCAAATTGCTCACCAGGACGGTTGGATCAACTCACAATTCCTCCAATAATACATTAGTGTCCCAATTTTCCTATGTCTCCAACATTTTCCTTTTTAGTCATATTAGACAAAATGATAGATGTGAGGTTGTACCTCAGAGTTGTTTTGATTTGCATTTCTCTAATCAATAGTGATTTCCAGCATTTTTCTATGATTATACATAGCTATAATTTCTTTATCTGAAAATGCCTGTTCATATTCTTTGACCACTTAGCAATTGATATTTGTAAGACTTGTATTCTTATAAATTTGACTTAGTTCTCTATATATTTTAGAAATGAGGCCTTTATCAGAGACACTGGCTGCAAAAAATTGTTGCCTAGCTTTCTGCTTTTCTTCTAATCTTGGTTACATTGATTTTGTTTGTGCAAAAACTTTTTTTTAATTTAATGTCAAAATTATCCTTCTTGCATTTAATAATGTTCTCTGTCTCTTGTTTGGTCATAATTTTTCCCTTCTCTAAAGATCTGTTAGGTAACTATTCCTTGCTCTTGTAATTTACTCATAGCATCACCCTTAATCTGAATCAGGTAACCATTTTTAACTTATCTTGGTATATGGTGTAAGATGTTGGTCTATGCTGTTTTCCAGTTTTCTCTGCAATTTTTTGTCAAATAGTGAGTTCTTATCCCAGAAGCTGGAGTCTTCGGGTTTATCCAACAGTAAATTACTGTAGTCATTTAATACTGTGCCTTGGGTACCTAATCCATTCCCTGATCCACCACTCCATTTCTTAGCCAGTACAAAATAGTTTTGGTACTGCTAGGCCACCTTTCTAGTAATACACTTGATATTCTTGACCTTTTATTCTTCTAGATGAATTTTGTTATTTTTTTTCTAGTCCCCCAATCTTATTGGAAATGCTTCTAGCTTATCCCCATTATCTATAATGCTTGATAATGGTTTTTGATAGATGTTATCTATCATATTAAGGCAGACTCCATTTATTCCTATACTCTCTACTGTTTTTAGTAGGAATGGGTATTGTATTTTGTCACATGCTTTTTTTGAATCTATTGAGATAATAATATGATTTTTGTTAATTTAGTTGTTGATGTGGACAATTATGCTGATAGTTTTCCTAATATTGAACCATCCCTGCTTTCCTTGTATAAAGCCTACCTGGTCATAGTGCATTATTCTTGAGATCAGTTTCTGTAATCTCTTTGCTAATATTTTATTTAAATGGTTTGCATCAATATTCATTAGAGAAATTGTTCTATAATTTTCTTTCTCTTTAAGCTCTCTGGGTTTAGTTATCAGCAACATATTTGTTGTGATAAAAAGAAAAAGTAGAACTCCTTCTTCATTCATTTTTTAAAATAGTTTATATGGTATTGGAATTAATTATTCTTTAAAAGTTTGGTAGAATTTACTTGTCAATCCATATAGCCCTGGAGATTTTTTTCATAGGGAATTCTTTGATGGTTTCTTCAATTTCTTTTTCTAAAATGGTGTTATTTACCATGCCCAAAGGTCTGTAAATTTGTGCGTACCCTTTGACCCAGCAATACTGCTTCTAGGGCTGTATCCCAAAGGGATCATTAAAAAGAGAAAAGGACCTACCCACATGTACAAAAATATTTATAGAAGCTCTCTTTGTGGTGGCCAAGAACTGGAAATTGAGGGCATGCCCATCAATTGGGGAATGGCTGAACAAGTTGTGGTATATGATTGTGATGGAATACTATCGTGCTATAAGAAATGACGAGCAGGTAGACTTCAGAAAAACCTGAAAGGACTTGAATTAACTGATGCTGACTAAAGTGAGTAGAACCAAGAGAACATTATACGCAGTAACAGCAATATTATGGGATGACTAACTTTCATAGACTTAGATCTTCTTGGTAATACAAGGATCTGAGACAACTCCAAAAGACTCATGATGGAAAATGCTATCCATATCCAGAAAAAGAATTATGTATTCTGAATGCAGAATGAAGCAGAGTATTTTCTTTTTTTGTTTTGTTTTGTTTTGCTTTTTTTTTCCCCCTCTCTCATAGTTTCTTCCATTCTTTATAATTCTTATATACAACATGACTAATGTGAAAATATGTTTAATAGGAATGCACATGTAGAGCCTATATCAGATTGCAGGCTGTCTTGGGAAAGAAAGAGGGAGAAAGGGGGAGAAAATTTAAAACTTATGGAAGTGAATGTTGAAAACTAAAAATAAATCAATTAATAAAAAATAAAGTAAATAAATAAAATGGTGTTATATTTTTTACTGATCTGTTAATCTGGAAAATTTGTATTTTTTATTCATCCATTTCACTTAAATTGTCAAATTTATTGGCATACAGTTGAGCAAAATAGCTCCTAATTATTGCTTTAATTTCCTCCTCATTGGTGGTGAATTCACCCTTTTCACTTTTGATACTGGTAATTTGATTTTCTTTTTTTTTCAAATCAAGCTAAATGTTTCACTTTTATTATTTTTTTCTATTTTTAATTTTTTTAATTAGATTTTTATTTTTAGTTTACAACACTTAGTTTTCCATGTTCTTGATTTACAAATTTTCTTTCCTTCCCTCCCCTCCCCATTACCCCCCAAGACGGCAGGTAGTCTGATAATAGATTCTACATAGAACTTCACATTAAACTTATTTACACAATAGTCAAGTAGAAAAGAATTATGACCAATGGAATGAATCATGAGAGAGCAGAAATAAAACCAAAAAAAGAGGAAAAAAAAGAGATAATAGTTTTCCTCAATCTGCATTCAGATACCACAATTCTTTCTCTGGATGTAGCTCACTTTTTCCATCATAATTCCTTTGGAACTGTCTTTGAGGAGAGCCAAATCTATCAAAGTTAGTCAACACAGAATCAATATGTCTGTGGTTGTGTTTAATGTTCTCCTGGTCCTGCTACTCTCACTCAGCATCAGATCATGTAGGTCTTTCCAGGTTATTTTGAAGTCCGTATCTGCCCCATTTCTTATAGCATGATAGTATTCCATTACATTTATATACTACAACTTCTGTAGTCATTCCCCAATTGATAGGTATCCCCTTGATTTCCAATTCTTTGCTACCACAAAGAGCTGCTATAAATATTTTTTGTACAGGTAGGTCTCTTTCCCACTTGTGTGATCGTTTTGGGATATAGCCCTAGGAGTGGTATTGCTGGGTCAAAGTATATGCACATTTTTATAGCCATGTGGGCATAGTTCCAAATTGTTCTCCAAAATGGATGGATCTGTTCAGAAGTCCACCAATAATGTATTAATGTTCCAATTTTCCCACATCCTCTCCAGCATTTATCATTTTCCTGTTTTGTCATGTTAGCCAATTTGACAGGAGAGATGTGGTACCTAAGAGTTGTTTTGATTTGCATTTCTCGAATCAATAGTGATTTAGATTATTTTTTCATATACCTATAGATATCTTTAATTTCTTCCTCTGAAAACTGCCTTTTCATATCCTTTGACCATTTCTCAATTGGGGAAGGACTTTTATTCCTATAAACTTGGCTCAGTTCCCTATATATTTTAGATATGAGGCCTTTATCAGAGACATTGGTTGTAAAGATTTTTTCCCCAATTTTCTGCTTCCCTCCTAATCTTTGTTGCATTGGCTTTGTTTATACAAAAACTTTTCAGTTTAACATAATCAAAATTATCCATTTTGCATTTTGTAACGCTCTCTATCTCTTGTTGGGTCATGAATTCTTCCTTTTTCCCATAAATCTGACGGTAAAATATTCCTTGCTCTCCCAAATTGTTTATAGTATCAGCCTTCATTCCTAAATCATGTACATATTTTGACTTTATTTTTGTATATGGTTTAAGATATGGGTCTGCGCCCAGTTTCTGCCATACTAATTTCCAATTTTCCCAGCAGTTTTTGTGAAATAGTGAATTCTTAGCCCAGAAGCTGGACTCTTTGGGTTTATCAAAGAGTAGATTGCTATAGTCGTTGCCTACTGTGTCTTGTGTACCTAACCTATTCCACTGATCTACCACTCTGTTTCGTAACCAGTTCCAGGTAGTTTTGAGGACTGCTGCTTTATAGTACCGTTTAATATCTGGTATGGCTAGGCTGCCTTCCCTAGCATTTCTTTCATTAGTTTCCTTGATGTTCTCCACTTTTTGTTCTTCCAGATAAATTTTGCTATTATTTTACCCAGCTCTGTAAAATAACTTTTTGGTAGTTCGATTGGTATGGCACTGAATAAATAAATTAATTTAGGTAAAAATGTCATTTTTGTCACATTAGCTCAGCCTAACCACAAGCAACTGATATTATTCCATTTAATTAGATTTGAATTTATTTGTGTGACAAATGTTTCATAATTGTGTTCATATAGGCCCTGGGTTTATCTTGGCAGATAGACTCCCAAATATTTTATAGTGTCTACAGTAACTTTAAATTGAATTTCTCTTTCTATCTCTTGCTGTTTGGCTTTGTTAGTAATATATAGGAATGCCAAGGATTTATGTGGGTTTATTTTATATCCTGCAACTTTGCTAAAGTTGCTTATTATTTCAAGTAGTTTTTTTTTATTTGAATCACTAGGGTTCTCTAAGCAAATCATCATATCATCTGCAAAAAGTGATAATTTAGTTTCTCCTTTGCCTATTGTAATTCCTTTAATTTCTTTTTCTTCTCATAATGCTAAATCTAACATTTCTTGCACCAAATTAAATAATAGGGCTGATAATGGGCATCCTTGTTTCACTCCTGATCTTATTGGGAATGCATCTAGCTAATCCCCATTACATATAATGAATGCTGATGATTTTAGGGAGATGCTATTTATAATTTTAAGGAAGACTTCATTTATTCCAGTGCATTCTAGTGTTTTTAATAGTAATGGGTATTGTACTTTGTCAAAGGCTTTTTCTACATCTATTGAGATAATCATATGGTTTCTGCCTGTTTTGTTACTGATATGATCAATTATGCTGATAGTTTTCCTAATACTGAACCAGCCTTGCATTCCTGGAATAAATCCTACCTGGTCATAGTGTATTATCCTCCTAATAAGTTGCTGCAAACTTTTTGCTAATATTTTATTTAAAATTTTTGCATCAGTATTCATTAGGGAAATTGGTCTATAATTTTCTTTCTCTGTTTTGACTCTTCCTGGTTTAGGTATTAGTACCATATTTGTGTCATAAAAAGAATTTGGTAGGACTCCTTCCTCACCTATTTTCCCAAATAGTCTATCAAGTACGGGAATTAATTGTTCTTTAAATGTTGGATAGAATCCACATGTATAACCATCTGGCGCTGGAGATTTTTTCCTAGGGAGTTCATTGATGGCATGCTCAATTTCTTTTTCTGAGATGGGTTTATTTAGGTAATTTACCTCCTTTTCCACTAACCTGGGCAAATTTGTATTTTTGTAAATATTCATCCACTTCCCTGAGATTATCACATTTAGGAGCATACAATTGGGCAAAATAATTTCTAATTATTGTTTTAATTTCCTCTTGATTGGAGGTGAATTCACCCTTTTCATTTTTGATACTGGTAATTTGGTGTTCTTTCTTTTTTTTAAATCAAATTTACCAAGGGTTTATCAATTTTATTGGTTTTATCCATAAAACCAGATCTTAGTTTTATTAGTTCAACACTTTTCTTGATTTCAATTTTACTAATCTCTCCTTTGATTTTCAGAATTTCTAATTGGGTATTTAATTGGGAATTTTCAATTTGTTCTTTTTCTAGCTTTTTCAGTTGTGTGCCCAATTCATTGATCTCCCTTTTCTCTATGTAAGCATTTAGAGATATAATACTTTCCCTAAGAACTGCTTTTGCTGCATCCCATAAGTTTTGGTATATACCTCTCATTATTGACATTCTTTTTCTTTTTTGGCAGGGAGGAAGGCAGGTCAATTGGGGTTAAGCGACTTGCCCAAGGTCACATAGCTAGTAAATGTGTCAAGTGTCTGAGGCCGGATTGGAACTCAGGTACTCCTGACTCTAGAGCTGGTGCTCTACTCACTGCACCACCTAGCTGCCCCTATTGTCATTCTCTCAAATGAAGTTATTAAGTGTTTCTATGATTTGGTCTTTGGCCCACTCATTCTTTAGGATTAGATTGTTTAGTTTTCAATTAATTTTTAGTTTATCTTTCCATGGTCCTTTCTTACAAACAATTTTTATTGTGTCATGATCTGTAAAGGATGCATTGACTATTTCAGCCTTTCTACACTGGATTGTGAGGTTTTTATGCCCTAGTACATGGTCAATTTTTGAGTATGTGCCATGTACCGCTGAGAAGAAAATATATTCCTTTTTATCCCCATTCAGTTTTCTCCAGAGGTCTATCATATCTGCCTTTTCTAAAATTCTATTCACCTCCTTAACTTTTTTCTCATTTATTTTGAGGTTAGGTTTATCAAGTTCAGAGATGGGGAGGTTGAGCTTTCCCATTATTATAGTTTTGCTGTCTATTTTTTCCTGTAATGACCTTAACCTCTCCTCTAAGAATTTGCATGCCATACTACTTGGTGCATATATGTTACACAATGATATTGCTTCATTGTTTATGGTAGCTTTTAGCAGCATGTAGTGTCCTTCCTTATCTCTTTTAATTAAATCTATCTTTACTTTTGCTTTGTCTGAGATTAGGATTGCTACATATGCTTTTTTTTTAACTTAGCTGAAGTGCAATATATTTTACTTCATCCTTTTACCTTTACCCTGTGTGTATCCCCTTGTTTCAAATGTGTTTCTTGTAAAGAGCATATTGTAGGTTTATGATTTTTAATCCATTCTGCTATCTGCTTCCATTTTATGGGAGAGTTCATTCCATTCACATTCACTGTTATGATTTCCATCTGTGTCTTTTTGTCCATCCTATTTCCCCCCCGTTTATGCTTCTATTTCTCCCTTTCCCCTTCCACTCCTCAACAAAGTTTAGTTTTGACCTCTGCCTTCCTCAGTTTACTCTACCCTTTGATTCCCCTCCCTTATCTTACCCTTTTCCCCTTGCTACTTATTCCCTCCCTTCTGACCACCCCCTCCCTTTTTTTTCCATCTTTCCCCTCCTATTGCCTGTAGGACAAGTTAGATTTCTATACTTATCAGGGTATGTTATTCCCTTCTTGAACCAGGTCAGATGACAGTGAAGCTCAAATACTGCTCTTCACCCTCCCTTCTTTCCCTCTACTATAATGTGTTATTGTGCCTCTTCATTTGATGTAATTTACCCTTTTCTACTACCTCCTTACCTCTTCTCCCATCACCCTCCCTTTACATCTCTTAATTATGTTTTTTATCCATATATCAGTTATTTTATACAGACATTCACAGTCTATGTGTATCCCTTTCAATTGTCATAATAGCTGTACTATTCTCAAGATTGACATTATTATATATATATATATATATATATATATATATATATATATATATATTTAATGTACACAAGATGATATAATCCTATATAAAGATGTAAATAATTTGCCCTTATTGATTAATATGGTTTGTGGGGGTTTTCCCCCTGTTTACCTTTTTATGTCTCTCTTGAGTTTTGTATTTGGAGATCAAATTTTCCATTGAGTTCTGGCCTTTTCATCAGGAAGTTCTGTAATTCCCTTATTTCATTGAATGTCCATATCTTTGTCTGAAAATTTATGCTTAATTTTGCTGGCTTGTTGATCTTTGGTTGTAGTCCCAGCTCCTTTGCCATTTGGAATATCATATTCCAATTTCTCCTGTCATTTAATGTAGAAGCCTAGAGATCCTGAGTGATCCTGACTGTAGTTCCATGATATTTGAATTGTTTATTTTTGGCTGCTTGCAGTATTTTCTCCTTGACTTTGTAATTCTGAAATTTGGCTATAATATTTCTTGGGATTTTCAATTTGGGATCTCTTTCAGGGGGTGGTCGGTGGATTCTTTTAATGACTATTTTACCCTCTGGTTCTAGGACCTCTGGGCAGTTATCTTTGGTAGTTTCCTTGAAGATACTGTCAAGGCTCTTTTTTTCATCATGGATTTCCGGTAGACCAATAATTCTTAAATTGTTTCTCCTGGATCTATTTTCCAGGTCAGTTGTTTTCCCAATCAGATATTTCACATTTTTTCTATTTTTTTTCATTCTTTACATTTTGTTTGACTACTTCTTGATGCCTCATAGACTCATTAGCTTCCACTTGCTCAATTCTAATTTTTAATGAGTTGCTGTCTTCATTTTGCTTTTAAGTTTCCTTTTCCAATTGGTTGATTGTACCTCTTGGGGTGTCATTTTCTCTATTTAGATTCTGAATCTCCATAGCCATTTCACCAGTCTTATTTTTTAAGGACTTGATCTCATCAGTGGTTTTTTTTTCCCATTTTTTTCTTTTACCTCCCTAATTTGGTTTTTAAAATCCTCCTCTAGCTCTTCCAGTAATGTTTTTTGGGCTTGAGACCAGCTCACATTCCCTTTTGAGGTATCAGATGTGGGTATAGTGTCATTGCTATCCTCTTCCAAATTGGTGTCTTGACCATGCCTGTCTCCATAAATGGTCCTTAGATTTTTTGTGTTCTTCTTCATATTGGTTAGCTTTTTCCTGAATTTACAATGAATTTCTGCTTTTGGGGCTCAGGGCTGTCTGTCTCAGGTTTCTTCTGGGGATTGTGAGTCTAGTTACTGGCTTTGTGTATTACAGCCTTCAGTTTACTGAGGTGTGGGGGTGGGTTCTGGCTTCCTGAAATCTCCTCTTCCCCTGGGGCTGCTCTCCAGCACTGTTGCTCTTCAGCAATGGTTTCAGTTGTTTGTTGTTTGTGTTCATGTCTGCCACTTCCCCTGGGGATGCAAGGGTACATCTGGGTTCCTCGTGTTGACCCCTGCTCGCTCTGATTTTTTATTGTAGAAGCTGTTAAGTCCTGTGTAATCCTGACTGCAGCTCCACAATATTTCAATTGTTTCTTTCTGGCTGTTTACAATATTTTCTGCTTGACCTGATAGTTCTGGGATTTGGCTACAATATTCCTTGGAGATTTTATTTTAGGATCTCTTTCAGGGAGTGATCGTGGATTCTTTCAATGACTATTTTACCTTCTGTTTCTAGGATACTAGGGCAGTTTTGCTTGATAATTTTTTGAAAGATTGTATCCAGGCTCTTATTTTGATCATGGATTTCAGATATTCCAATCATTCTTAAATTATTTCTCCTGGATCTGTTTTCCAGGTCACTTGATTTTCCAATGAGTTATTCTACATTTTGTTCTTTTTTTATTCTTTTAATTTTGTTTGACTCATTCTTGATATTTCATAGTTATTACCTTCTTCCCCAATTACAATTTTTAAGGAATTATTTTCTTCAGTCAGCTCTCATACCTCCTTCTTCTATTTGGCTATTTCTATTTATTAAGGAGTTGTTTTCTTCAATTAGTTTTTGTGCTTCCTTTCCCAAGCTGTTGACTCTTTATCCCCACAATTATTTTGCAAAACTCTCATTTCTTTTCCCAATTTTTCTTCTACCTTTCTTACTTGATCCTTAAAATATTTTTTTTGAGCTCTTCCAAGAGTACTTTTTGAGCTTGAGACCAATTCATATTCCCCTTTGAGACTTTGCACATAGGCATTTTGACATGGTCCTCTTCTGAATGTGTATTTTGATCTTACCTGTCACAATAGTAGCTTTCCATGCTCAGGGCTCTTTTTTATCTTTTTGCTCATTTTTAAAAGTTGAGTTCTGCTCCTTGGGCACAGGTTTTGTCCCACGCTCTGTCCCAAGCTTTTTGCACTGAGGGCTAGGCACCTGGTCTCTGGATTTTTGTGCTAGAGCCTCTGGGACTAGTGGCTTACCCACTGTGCCAGAGTGGTCCACCCTATTGTACTTCTTGTGCCCTGGGTTCTGTGGCTGGCACTTTACCTGTTTTGCTGGGGCTGGAGGCCTCACAGCTTGCCTGGTGTGACTGCCCTTCTGAGACAGAATTGTGGGTCCTTACTTGCTGCTCTGTCCTGTGACTAAGAGCCTCCTGCTGGCTTGCCAGACACCACCTGCTCTGGGTTGCACTCCCCTTTTAACTAAATGAAAGAGACATTTCCTGAAGTACTTCTAAGTTATATTGGGGTGGAAATATGTTCTGGTCCATCTTTTTGTGTATTCTGTCACTCCAGAATTCTTTTAGAGGCTTAATTTAATGTTGCTTCTGAGGGAAACCAGGGAGAGTCCAGGCAATTTTCTGGCTTCTCTTTCCCTTCTTGTCTCTGCCATAGAGCAGTTTCAAAGTACGAAACCTCATTTTCATTGAATGCCTGCTCTCACTCCTCCCCTACTTGGTTTTTGATACCCAACACTACAGTTTACTACTTTTTTAAAATTTATAGCTGTGAAAGCTGACACAATAGTCCTTTATCATGTCTCTAACGACTGCTATGGTCAAGATCTATTATTTCAATATTACAAGTACATATTTTAATTCTCATAGCTTAGCCCATTTATAACATAAATTGCAAGATGATAGCAGAAGCATTTCAAGTATGCAAATCAGAAATTGTTTACAATTTGTTTGATATAGTGGCACCTAAATTAGCCTGTTGACAGGTTGTGTGATTTCCAATTTACTGTAACTTTTTCAGTAGTGTTAAAATTTTAAAATTAGCTTTTCTTTCTTTTTTTTCTCTACAAAGTGTGGAAGTTAAAATTTAATCATTTTCACTTCTTTTGACAAAGTTACCTGAAATTCTTAGCGCAGAATCAGACCTGTTTTCATCAGATCTTGTATAAGGTCATTTAATCTGATTTTTTTTATTCAACCTATCATAAAAATTCCTTATGTTATTAATGGGATCCATGCTATGAAAGAAAAAATAGTTTTATCATTCTTATTATTAAATACATTATATCCAAATAAACTACCTTTAAAATGACATTTTTAACCTATATATTTTATCAGAAGGATTAGTACCATGTATTAAAGTGATATACTGATAGGAGAAATAGCTAAACACTGGATGTCTGTTTATGTTTTTCATTATATTTTCTTCAGGAGTATGAAACTAATTTGAAGAAAAAGACACACCTAGGCACAGTGAAAAAAGGAATTATCCCTATATGTATACCTCTTATCCATTATTTTTATTCCTTTTAGGAGTAAGAAGACCTAGAATTTAATCCTTTCTCTACCGCCAACTATCTTAGTTAGTCCTTTCACTTTTCTTTGTGACTTCAATGAGAAGATTGAAAATGCATAAGCCCTAATCAAATTCAAAATTCTAAGTCATTGAAATCTTAATTGATAAATGTTTGGCTATTATTTCGGAGTACAAAATACTAATGGAAAAAATAAAATTCAATACTTTAGTACTTTAAAAACCTTTGTTGTGATCCACAAGGCTTCTTTTCTCTCCACTGACACATATAACCTTTCTAATCCTTAGTAGACTGTCATCATCTTGAATATTTTCTCTATGACCAATCAATTTACAAATAAATGGATAAAGAAAAAAGGAATGCGTAGATAGATAAGTAAGTATATCATGAAGGCGGAATTCATGATTTCAAAGAAAATTATATATATGCCTGAATGGTTCAGAACCACAGGATATAAGGAATTCTCTAAGTAGAAGGCAGAAGAATTAAAGCATTTTTCAAGCTCCAAAGTAGCAGACCCATGAACCAGTGTCCCCAATTCAATATCCTGGCCAAAAGCTTCCAGGCCCAATAAGTCTGCCTCACAAGAGTAACCAAGAGGTTACAGA
Source organism: Trichosurus vulpecula (assembly GCF_011100635.1). NCBI lineage: Eukaryota > Metazoa > Chordata > Mammalia > Diprotodontia > Phalangeridae > Trichosurus > Trichosurus vulpecula. The sequence goes on along the minus strand of NC_050576.1, from coordinate 93,337,180 downwards.
AAAACATGATGACATTAAACCAAATCATATCTGTGATTCCCCACTCCAGTAAGAAGATTACCCATTGGCCTCAAGCCCTTGCTCAGCACTCTCCAGTCTGCACGTGGGTCAGCCCTGCTACCAGCAGCGCCTGCTGCTTCAGCTCCTTCTGCTTTGGCTGTTGCTGCCACTGCTGCTGCCACTGTTGATGCCTCTGTTGATGCGTTGTTGATGGTGCTGGTGCTTTTCCTGCCTTTCACATGTCTCAATCTCCAAGCTGTGTTCACTCTTTTTACACAGTTTTAGATGTCATCAAACATCATCTGAGCTACCAGAACTTAAGCTGCTATGATTGGCTCTGGTCTTAGCACCTCCCCTTAGGACCATGGGAGCTTCACACCCACATCTGCTTAGCATCTAGTAATTAGGGGTTTGGGGCAAACTTAGGAGCAAAGATATAATCAGACCTTCCTTTTTGGCCCCACTCCCTTAGTCAGCCCCACCTGGGGACCTACCTTAAGCCTATTCAAATGGGTGGGAAAGAGCTTCTCATGTACTGATTGCCTTAACAATAATAACTAACTTGGTTGATTAATCAATTCTTCAATCACCATTCAAATTGTAGGTGAGCTTCTCTGGTCTATATACAACAAAATTCAGTATGTTGCCTGGCCCATATATGAAGTTGGTCTGGCTAGTCGGAACTTATGAAAACTTAAATTAATCCAGCAAAGTCTTTGAAAATGTAGGCTCACTTTTACACTTAATAAAATATAGGAAGAGGACTTTGGGGTAGTCAAACCAAAGGGAAAACAATTTCAAGTGCATTACTTAATTTTCTGTACATGTTCTGTGGTAAATCTATAAATTGTTTTCTTTTTCCCCACTATCACTTGTGTATCCCCACTCTAAAATACCACTTCAGTCCACCTCCCAAGTAACTGGTTCTGTAATCCACATCATACAGCTGTACCACCTTAGACAGAAACTATATTTTCATACTATTTTTAGTTGTAGTCCTACTTTGATGAGCCCTATTCCTCCTTAGGTTTACTTGAACTTGATTCAGCCATCTGCTAACTTTTTTAATTCTTGCTCTAGTCTTAAAAAAACTTTCATAACTATCCAAACTCTTCAAAACACACTCTTCCTATCTACTTATTTTAACTGAAATTTGAATTTCCCCAAGGACTTCACATCTCTTTTAAATTCTTCCATAGGAAACCACTCTTCTCACTTCCCCCAATTCACAATCCCAAAATAAAAGTAGGTATACTTCGGGTTCCAAATTGAAGATTCACAGCTTTCCTCTACCATAAGCACTGATTCAATGACCATTCATCTTCTGAGGTCAATGAAATTTATGTACATATAACTACTACTCCCTCCCCCACCCCCATCATCTTTGTAAATGTCTTCTAGCAACTTTCAGGCTACTCTCTCACCTAGCTCAATGTCATTAGTATCTAGCCTGTAATTTTTTATTGTATCACATCTCCTGCCTTTATCTTCAAGGGGATTTAATTTTCATGTTCAGGACCTTTCTACCATTCTGACTACATTGGCCTTGAATGTCTACAATGTTGATGATCTCTTTTTCCTCACCACTTCATCTACTCATTAACATGGTCATATCTTGCATTATATTACTTCACTGAATTGTATCATTTCCAAGATGCTTAATTTCAAAATTCCACCTTCCTATCATTCAGTTTACAAGTACTTAATATATATCTGCTATGTAGAAAGTCCTGTATCAGGCATTAGGGATAGAGACAAAAATGAAATAATTTCTACCTTTACTGAGCTTACATTTATGTATTGTTTACTTGTTTGTTTGTTGTGGTGGGGAATAATGTCTACACACGAGTAAATGCATAATATATAAAAAGTAAATATAGATTGAAGTATGACTGTAGAATCTGAATGGAGTAAGGGGGCTAAGGGGAGAATCAAAAAATGTCTCAGAGATAATATGGTATCCTAACCTAATTTTAAAGGAAGGTAGGGATTTGAAGAGACAATGATGATTATTCCATCTGGTGTAAAATTTCACCCATAGAAATTTATGGCCGATGACCTCATTGGGACCTTCCCTGCTGCTTGGCAATTGCCCTACTCTAGTTTTTATTGATTTTCTATCTCATCCTTCATAGGAACTCTCAAAAACTTGTCTTTCAAGCCACAATTATATCCACATCTTGTAGAATTATAGCCATTAACTTAAACTCCTACTTCACTGAGGAAACTGAAGCCATTCTCCTTCAATATTCCTCCACTATTCTCCAAAATCTCTCAGCATTATCAACTGTTTTCTTCTTTTGGTCTTCATTAAAACTAAATCTTGTAGTTCTTCCCATAATTTGATTTCATTCTGCCTCCCTCAGTACCTTGTATAACAATTTTCACCCCACTCCAGCCCATACCTCAAATATTTGCCATCTTCATTCTCCCTTCTACTGTGTTTGTTCCTTTTTGGCTATTAATGTGTTCAAGTTTCCACAATCCTGACAAAAATATCATGATGATAATTGTAATTCATACATCCATTATCTGCTTTCTGCCTCTATTCATCGCCTTGTAGTAGTTCTTGGTAGGAAATATCTCCACTTCCTAACCATCCATTATATTTTCACACATTTGAAATCTAACTTTATATCCACCACACTACTGAAATTATTGCCTTAAAAGTCATAAATTGCTTTTCATTGCCAATTACAATAATATTTTTTAGTCTCCATTTTTTAAACTCTCTACAGAAGTTAACACTGTTGATTGCCCTTTCCTCTTGGATGCTGTTTTTCACCATACTCTCTTGATTACAATCCTAGCTCCTCTGACATCTGCTTTTGTGTCCCCTTCATTAGCTCTGTGTCTTCCTCCTGACCTCATGGAATGGTTGTTCTCTAAATTTCTGAGCTTGACTCTGTTTTCTATTTTTACTCTCTGCTAAGAATATTCCTAACTACTAATCCTTTGTAGATGACTTCTAAAATGCATAGCCCTGACTTCTCTTCTGTACTCCAGACCTGTTTCTTCACCTGATTAGACTTTTCCATTTGGAATTCTGACAGGAAAGTCAAACTTAAAATGTACAAGGTATTATTTGTCTTTCCCACTAAACCTGCTTCTCCTTCTTCACTATTTCATCCTTGGAACATGGGCATGTACTCTATCTCCCATGTTTGAAACTTTTGGATTATCATTAGGATAATCATTGGATTATCTTCCCATCTTTTACCTCTCTTATCAAATGGGAAAAACTCCAATCATTTTCACCTCTGTAATACTTCTCTTATCACCTTTCCCACTGTTATAACCTGAATGCAAGTCCAAACTTACATATTGTTATTATTACCATCTTTCTAACTATCTTCTTCCTCTATTCTCATTCTGTTTATTCCATCCTTTATACCCCCTTCAGAATTACATTTTTTAATACAACTCACCTCTGTGCTCCCAAATATTCAGTGATAGCTTATTATTTTTAACAGTTAAACTAATGTTCAGTGTGGATCCACTAAATTTACATTAGTATAGTTATTTCAGACTAATATCACCACAATTGTATACCCACAGAAAAACCAAACTACATTTTTTTTCCAGAAAATGTTTTATATCTTCTTGTTTCTGTGAATTTCCTAACACTTCTTCCTCTTCCTAGAATGACCTGTCTCATTTTTGCCTATTAAATTTCCAGGTAACTTTTTTCCAACACAAAAGCAATGTTCTATAAGAATGTCTCCATATCTCCCTGCATATAATGGACTCCTCAATGTGACATCACATAGCACTGTGTTTTATATTCCTGTGATGTGTCTCCTTGCTGCCTGCCTCCCCTCTCCACTAAGTTATATATTCCTTGAGGGTAGGAACTGTGTCTTATCTAAACTTTGTATCTTCCCCATTGCCTGGGTGTTTCCCACATGTTATGTATTTAGAGTTTATTCAAATGCATTTATTTTAGTGAACAGTTCTGTTTTTATGACTATTACCAGTATATTATTGTAAGTTTAATGGGACTTTGGAATTCAAGACTCTTTCACTATGTGGAGAAAATATTTAGCAGTAAGTGGGTTTATGAAAGTATTATTCGTTAAATCGGCATGAACTCTAACAGCAGAATTACAATAAAAATGCACAATTGGAAATGATCAAACTTTTACCTCTTCCTTTTCTTCCCCTCTTAACATCCCTAGCTCATCACTTTTAGGTCTCAACTTATTCTGATCACCAATTCTTTTTGTAAAAATTTAACTCTAGTTTTTTTGAGATATAACCAGAGGCAATTTTGTCTCTTCATGTGGAAATCCTGAACTCTAGCTTAATGAGCTTGCTACATCTAGCATGCTTAGTCTCAAACTAAGGAATGTGGTATTTGCATTTTAAGGATCCAAATCCAGACAGTTATCCAGGCTTATTGATATGAATAACAGCTTATTAAGTTTGAAAACAATTAAATTTGTCATATGTAGACTGTATTTCCATTGGGGCAGGAAATGGATAATTATTCTAGTTTTATCTATACTTTACATTATAGCTATTGCCTAACATAATACACCCCCCAAAATTTAATGATTCATAAATATTTGTTGAATTGAATGAAAGGAGAAAAAAAAATATAAAGTTGCAAGATACTAATTTCCTAAATATTTGCTTAATGTACAAAAGAATTTTGATATCAGTGATATCCTTACAAATTATATAAATGCTTAGATATTGAGCAATATGAAAACAAACACATGTTGTCTCTCTGTGAGTATGACCAAAAAACATAAGGCAAAATATTGATTATCAGCAAGAGTGAGAAAAAAATTGGGAATCCCAGTTCTTACCAAATGATGAGGAGGATATGAAGGTGCTATTGGGAGATAGGTCACTCAGCAATGACCAGAGGAAGAACAAAGTAGTGGTGGTTAATCAATCCTTGCTAAGGCACAAGTCCTTTAAAAATATAATTGGCCAAATGGGAAAAAGTACACCAAAGGAAACAACTCTTTAAAAAGTAGAACTGGCCAAATGGAAAAGGAGGCACAAAAACTCACTTTAGAGGAGAACTCTTTAAAAAATAAAATGGGCCCAACAGAAAAGGTGGTACAAAATGTAATAGAAGAAAACAATTAGTTAAAAATTAGAATTGGGTGGGGCAGAGCCAAGATGGTGGCTGGAAAGCAGGGACTAGCATAAGCTCCCTCCAAGTCCCTCCAAAAACCTATAAAAAATGGCTCTGAACCAATTCTAGAACTGCGGAACCCACAAAATAGCAGAGGGAAGCAGGGCTCCAGCCCAGGACAGCCAGGATGGTTGCTGGGTGAGGGGTTTCACACACGGGGCTGGGAGTGGAGCAGAGTGGAGCAGAGCCCAGTGTGGGCTGCATGGACCAACCAGACCAGGAGCTGGGTGGAACCTCTGGGCCCTAGCGCCCTGAATCAGTGAGCTGTGGCAGTTGCCAGATTTCTCAACCTGCAAATATCAAAGACAACAGAGAAGAACTGCAGAACCCACAAAATAGCAGAGGGAAGCAGGGCTCTAGCCCACAACAGCCTGGATGGTCTCTGGGTAAGGTCTATCCTGCAGGGAGCTGGGAGCAGAGCAGAGCGAAGGAGAGCCCAGCGTGGGTGGCGTGGACCAACCAGACCAGGAGCCAGGTGGAGCCTCCAGGCCCTAGCGCCCTGAATCAGTAAGCTGCAGCAGTTACCAGACTTCTCAGACCACAAACACCAAAGACAACAGAGAAGGTTAGTGGGAAAAGCTGCTGGGGACAGGGGGATAGAGCTTGCGGTTCAGCCACTGCCCCGGGGCAGTGGAGGTGGGGTAGCTACAGAACTACAGCTGCAGTTGCTTCTGGCCCCAGGCCCCAGGCCCCAGGCCCACCTGGTGGATCACAGCAGGAGTGCACAGCCTGCTGCAGATCTAAGCCCAGTCCAAGTTGGGGGTTCTTGGGGAAGGAGCAGTGCTGGTGTGGCAGAGCTGGCACATCCCCCCAAGCTTGGAACATAAAACTCTTTACAGTCATACCCCACTGAAAAACTCAAGGGTCAAGTAAATTGGCTGGGAACATGGCCAAGCAGGGAAAACGCACCCAGATTGAGTCTCAGACTTTGGAATCTTTCTTTGGTGGCAAAGAAGACCAAACCATACAGCCTGAAGAAGTCAACAAAGTCAAAGAGCCTACATCAAAAGCCTCCAAGAAAAACATGAACTGGTCTCAGGCCATGGAAGAGCTCAAAAAGGATTTGGAAAAGCAAGTTAGAGAAGTGGAGGAAAAATTGGGAAGAGAAATGAGAAGGATGTGAGAAAACCATGAAAAACAAATCAATGACTTGCTAAAGGAGACCCAAAAAAATACTGAAAAATATACTGAAGAAAACAACACCTTAAAAAATAGACTAACTCAAATAGTAAAAGAGCTCCAAAAAGCCAATGAGGAGAAGAATGCCTTGAAAGGCAGAATTACCCAAATGGAAAAGGAGATCCAAAAGACCACTGAAGAAAATTCTACTTTAAAAATTAGATTGGAGCAAGTGGAAGCTAGGGACTTGATGAGAAATCAAGATACTATAAAACAGAACCAAAGGAATGAAAAAATGGAAGACAATGTGAAATATCTCATTGGAAAAAACACTGACCTGGAAAATAGATCCAGGAGAGATAATTTAAAAATTATTGGACTACCTGAAAGCCATGATCAAAAAAAGAGCCTAGATATCATCTTTCAAGAAATTATCAAGGATAACTGCCCTGATATTCTAGAGCCAGAGGGCAAAATAGAAATTGAAAGAATCCACTGATCACCTCCTCAAAAAGATCCCCAAAAGAAGTCTCCTAGGAATATTGTCGCCAAATTCCAGAGCTCCCAGGTGAAGAACAAAATACTGCAAGCAACCAGAAAAAAATAATTTGGGTATTGTAGAAACACAATCAGAATAACCCAAGATCTAGCAGCTTCTACATTAAGAGATCGAAGGGCTTGGAATATATTCTGGAGGTCAATGGAGCTAGGATTAAAACCAAGAATCACCTACCCAACAAAACTGAGTATCATGCTCCAAGGCAAAATATGGATTTTCAATAAAATAGAGGACTTTCAAGCTTTCTCAGCGAAAAGATCAGGACTGAATAGAAAATTTGACTTTCAAACACAAGAATCAAGATAAGCATGAAAAGGTAATCAAGAAACAGAACAAGAAAAAGAAATTACAAGTAATTTACTAAAGTTGAACTGTTTTGTTTACATTCCTACATGGAAAGATGATGTGTATGATTCATGAGACCTCAGTATTAGGGTAACCAAAGGGAATATGCATATATATATATGTAGATATATGTTCATGTATATATATATGCATATGTGAGTGTGTATGTATGTATATATGTATGTGTATACACACACACACACACATACACATATATATATATATATATATATATATATATATATTTAGAGAGAGAGAGAGAGAGAGAGAGAGAGAGAGAGAGAAAGGGCACAGGGTGAGTTGAAGATGAAGGGAAGATATCTAAAAGAAATAAAATCAAATTAAGGGATGAGAGAGGAATATATTGAGAGAGGGAGATAGGAAGAGATAGAATGGGGTAAATTATCTCGCATAAAAGTGGCAAGAAAAAGCAGTTCTGTAGGAAGAGAAGAGAAGGCAGGTGAGGGGGGAATGAGTGAATCTTGCTCTCATCAGATTTGACCTGAAGAGGGAATAACATACATATTCAATTGGGTATCTTACCCCACAGGAAAGAAGAGGGAAGAAGATAAAAAGGGGGGGATAATAGAAGGGAGGGCAGATGGGAGTGGAGGTAATCAAAAACAAACACTTCTGAAAAGCAAGAGGGTCAAGGGAGAAAATTCAATAAAGGGGGATAGGGTAGGGAGAAGCAAAATATAGTTAGTCTTTCACAACATGAGTATTGTGGAAGGGTTATACATAATGATATGCATGTGGCCCATGTTGAATTGCTTGATTTCTTAGGGAGGGTGGGTGGGAAGGGAAGAGGGGAGAGAATTTGGAACTCAAAGTTTTAAGAATAGATGCTCAGAAACAAAAAAAAAGTTTTTGCATAAAACTAGAAAATAAGATACATAGGCAATGGGGTGTAGAAATTTATCTTGCCCTAAAAGAAAGGAAGAGAAAAAGGGATGGGAGGGGAGTGGGGTGACAGAAGGAAGGGCTAACTGGGGAACAGAATATATGCCATCTTGGAGAGGGGGCTAGGGTAGAAATGATGAGAAAATTTGTAATTCAAACTCTTTTGTAAATCAATGCTGAAAACTAAATATATTACATAAAATAAAAAGAATTAAAAAAATAGAATTGGGCAAGTGGAAGTTAATGACTCTATAAGAGATCAAGAATCAGTCAAATGGAAACAAAAGAATGAAAAAAATAGAAGAAAATGTAAAATACCTCACTGGAGAAACAACTGACCTAGAAAATAGATACAGGAGTGACAATTCAAAAATTATTGATCTACCTGAAAACCATGATGGAAAACAGGAGCCTGGAAAACATCTTACAGGAAATCATAAAGGAAAACTACCCTGAGGTGCTAGAACCAGAAGGTAAAATAGTCATCAAAAGAATCCACCCATCACCTCCTGAAAGTGATTCCCAAATTGAAAACACCAAAGAATACTGTAGCTAAATCCCAAAGAGAAACACTGCAAGCAGCCAGAAAGAAACAATTTAAATATCATATAACCGTGGGATTATGCAGGATCTTGCAGCCTCTACATTAAAATATTGGAAGGCATAAAATACAATATTCCACAAGCCAAAGGAGCTTGGATTACACCCAAGAATCAACTACCCAGCAAAACTGAGCATGATATTTCAGGGGAAGAGATAGACATTCAGTGAAACAGGGGCCTTCCAAACCTTCCCAATGAAAAGACCAGAGCTCAACCAAAAATTTGATCTTCAAATACAAGACTCAAGAGAGGCTTAAAAAGGTAAGCAGGAAAGAAAAGAAAACAGCATGTTGTTAATAAGGGTTAACTGATTACATTCCTACAAGGGAAGATGAAATTTGTAACTCTTGAGAATTGTATCATAACTACATTTAAAAGGTGTATATATAGACAAAGGGTGTGGGTATAAGTTGACTTTGATGTAATAATAAAAAAAAATAATTAGGAGCTATTTTGCTCAACTATATACCAATAAATTTGACAAACTTAGTGACACGGATGAATATTTCCAAAAAATATATAAATTGCCCAGATTAACAGAAGAGAAAATAAAATACTTAAAAAAACCCTATTTCAGAAAAAAAGAAACTGAACAAGCCATCAATGAACTCCCTAAGAAAAAATACCCAGGGCCAGGTGGATTTACAAGTGAATTCTATCAAATATTTAAAGAATAATTAATACCAATACTATATAGACTAGTTGGGAAAATAGGTGAAGGAGTCTTACCAAATTCTTGTTATGATACAAATATGGCACTGATAACTTATCCAGGAAGAGCTAAATTAGAGAAAGAAAACTATAGACCAATTTCCCTAATGAATATAGATTCAAATATTTTAAATAAAATATTATCAAAGTGATTACAGCGATTTATCTTGAGGACAATACACTATGATCAGGTAGGATTTACACCAGGAATGCAGGGCTGGTTCAACTATTAGAAATCATTTATCTCAATAGATGCAGATGAAGCATCTGCTCTATAGTCTGTGTGAACATTTGTAGTAGATACTCTAAATTGGTGCATTCTATGTTTCCTTTGAGGTTTTTCAATTCTGCTTTGCTCATAAAGCACAGCACCTTCCCTGATGTGGGCATGCCATGGTGAGCAGTCCTGTGCCACTGTCTCCCATGTCACACAATCAATTCCAAAGTTCTTAAGGGAAACCTTGAGAGTGTCCTTGTATTGCTTCTTTATAGACCATTGAATAGGCCTCAGGTGGGGCCAAAAAAGGGAGGTCTGATTAGAGACTGGCCCACACCCTTTCACTAACTAGATGTGAGGCCCCAGGCTAGTTATCAAACTAGTTTTGCTAGTTTTTGAGAGGCTTGAAGCCTTCAGGGCACTAAGGGGAGTTGGTAAAACCAGAGTCAATGGTATGTGTGCTGAGTTCTAGTCAATCACATGCTGGCTAGGAGTGTATAAAAAGAGAGCCCAGAACTGGGAGCAGCAGAACTGGCAGCAGCTGAGTGGAGAGTGGCAGGATTCAGAAGCAGACATCAAGAAGACTTTGAGGCAGCAGACACAAAGTGAGAGCCAGCATTGAGAGAGACTGCAGAGTGAAGAGTGCTGAACAAGAGAGTTGCGGAGATCAAGGAACTCGGAGTCAGCAAAACTGCAGGAGAGAGTGCTGAGAGGAGAGTTAGAATTCACAAGTGATCTTTTATAGGAAGGCCCTAGACTTGGTTCATTGATATAATATTTTGTTATATTTTCCTTGTTACTTCAGTGAGGTGGGCTTACGAGTTTTGGAATATTATTGCTACTATATCAAATTGGAGGCATTGGTCCTTGGATTTGATTCTCTGGAGTCTAAATAAATATTATACTTCCTCTGCCTTCTATCTAGAGAATTCCCTATACTTCATGATTCCAAACCACTCAGGCATGTCCATGGCCCTCTCCAAGGTCATGAATTTTGCCTTACTACCATACCACCATGTGAATTCTTGCCCTGTGTGAACTCTTCATAAAGGTGATGTCTTTTAATTCATGCATAAATTGGATTTAAGTGAGGCAGAGTAACACAAAGTTGTCAGCCTCACTCTCTTCTTCAGAGTCATCACAGTCCAGTGGTAGGACAGAATCAAGATGGCTGATGATAGCTCAAGATTCAGTGGATGATCTTGGAGTCTACAATGTCTAACCAAGCTCTAAGTGTTCCATAACATCTGCTTCAGCTGCTTCCGTGGCAATTGGAACAAAATGTTTTCATCTGCCCATTCTACCAGGCAAGTCTTAACATGCTTGGAGTAGATAACCTCCTAACTCACCAACGGGTTTGAGACCCCTTGGTTACCTTCAACCTGGTTTAGCCCAAAATTTCTACTGAAATGGCCAATATGCATGTTATACAGCTTCTTGGAGCCTCAGGTGAGAGTTTGATGGAATAGGTGGATATCAAAGGTGGAAAGCAGCCCTGTAAAGAGTTCAGCAACCATCACACCAGAGGTACCAGACTTCTCTGAGCACACCCTACACCCCATTCTCTGATGGAATGGGGCAGCCTTGTAAAGGTATAAAGTGTATAATTTCAATGATTCTAAACTAAAATTTCCTGCTATAAATAAAACCAAGGTTGTCAGAAATGGAAGGAATGCAGAACATTGGAGGAAAAAAAAACCTTCATAAACAATCTCTTAGATAGGATGTGATTGTGTCAGAATACTGCTGTGATATAGTAAATGATGAGCTGGTTGATTTAGAAAAAACTTGTAAAGACTTGGACCTCAGAAGGAAGATGCTATTTACATACAGATAAAGAGATGACAAGTGGAAATATGCATAACATAGTCTTTCATATATAGATATATAGATATGTCTAAGTATATATGTGTATGTGTGTACATTTATAGATATCTGTGTATGTGTGTGTATATATGTGTGTGTGTGCATGTGTATGTGAGTATGTGTATATATGTCTGTGCATCTGTGTGTGTGTGTGTGTGTGTGTGTGTGTGTGTGTGTGTCCACATTTAATTGTAGCTTTGTCTAGGGTGGTTGGACCTGGGAATTTTTCTTAGGCCCAGTTTACTGATGCTATCTATATAAATGCTTCCCTCTGGTTTGTGAACTCTCCCTAAAGAGGAAACATAAATCTAAGTCAATTGAGATATCATAGGATCTATGATTTTGTAGATAAGGCCTAAAAATGCCTGAAGGAAATTTAATTAAAATGATTTGCTAAAAGTGAAGTAATTGTTATTAGTGGTGAGATATGAAGCCAAGTTTTCAGACTCTAAGGTCATATTTGAACTCAGCCCTTTAACCATGCCATTCTAGCTCTTCAATACATTCATTACTTTTGACCTGAAATATGAATCCAATGTTATAAAGAGCTCCCAGTTTATAAACACCATCTGCTAAAGCAAAAAAAGCTCTGACTTTTCTACTAAGTGATTAAGTATTATCTAAGATCCAAGGAGCCTGTACAGTGTCAGAGGTGGCATTTAAATCTAAGTATTCCCAATTCAGAAGCATATTAGACATCTACTATATGATGCTGCCTCTATGTTCTTATGTCACTTTAACCTAAATAATTCTCAGTTCAATTCAAGTGTTAAATTATTAAACTTGTACACTTGCATAAAATGAATATTATGATCTTCCTTACAAATATATGGGGGAAGGAGCTTTAAAGGTATGTGTAGAGGAAGAGCAAAAGGTCAATCAAGCTTATATCATTTATATTGTCTTTGATAACAGACTTAGGAAGGCCTCTGTCATAGTACAGATAAGTTAGGTAGAATTCTCTAATCTTACATTCTCCCATTTTCCCCTGAATGTTCCCTATAAACACATCACACATAGTGAATATCAAAATATTTAGCAGCATCTTTGCTGCTCTAGTAAAGGAGTTTAAATATAGCAGGCATAAACCTGCTCATTAGATTTCAAACCTATTTCGAGGCAGATAACAGCCTCTTGACTTACCTCACTTAGATTATCATGATGCAGAGTCTGGGAATGCTTATTCTTATAACCTTGACAGACAAGAGCTGATAAAGAACCAGTTTGCCTGTAGGAGATCACCAGAAGCAGTGTACTAATCTGTCAACATCTCTGGGCCCTCCTTTCTTCCTCATACATGTCACTGAACAAAATAAAAGCTGAGATCCTTATTCTGTCAATCTGAGAGACAGAAAGAAAAACACATACTATAAACAAAGAGAATTTAAATCCTTTAATTTGGGCCATATTCCTTGCATGCAGACAGCTCTTAAGAAATAAATGAGATCTCATAAAAACCACAAGAAGAAAGAGGTTATTTTTTTTAGCTTTTACAATGAGATATTAATGTTGAAGACATAGTAAGAACAAAATACAAACATTTTCTCTAATACCTCAAGGGCATACTCTCCTCTAAGCCTCTTCAGTCTTTGGGGAAGTAAGCTCAAAGTTTAGTTTGGTTCCAACATAGCCCTGGTCCCACCAAGTTCAAGTTAGTTGTAACAAGGTTCCCAAATGTCACTACTGAATATTACTTCTTGCTCCTTGCGGTACTGATGCTGTCTTTCCTACAAAACTCAGCTTGGATTCCAACTCCTGGGTTCTTGTGGCTCTTGTAGTCAGTGTCCTGACCACATTTTGAACCCTTTGAAGTTTTGAATGCTTAGCTTTGTAGACTCCACTCCACTAAAGCCATCAAATAGAGTGAAGAGAGGTAAAGATGTAAAGTGAAGGCTAAGACCTTCTAAATGCTTCCACAGCCAATCAAAGATCTTCCTGTTCACCATGCGATGTACAAACTGGAGCTAGTTACAAAATGTCAATAAATGCTCAAGTCTTTTTTGAGATATTAATCTTGCAAGTCATCAATTATTTTCTGTGAAGTAAGCTTTCTATTATCCTCCTCTTGGAAAGGATGCACCTGCCAAACCAGTTGATGTTTGCTGTTTGTACTTGTGCCATACCTCCCTTGTACTCTCACATTTGAAAAAAAATAATTGTCATCCTTGACAAATTTATTGTCTATGCCCCCAGTCCAGAATGCTCTTCAGGCACATGAGGAGGCATTAGCATTGTCCTATCATCTAGTGCCATAAAGGAAAGAGTCTCAAAACAGTCAATAACGGAGAGGAACACTCTTAGGCCCATTAGCTCAGGTGAATATCACAATTATCCTCACATACAAAGTTAGAAGGATTTAACAAAGAATATTTCACAGATTTTTCAAAGATCACTGCTTCTATATTAACTAGTACCTGACTTCCTACTTGAATAGATTCCTCAACTTAAAAGCAAAAAGAAAAATTAAAACAAACAAACAAAAAAGGCAAGAAAATTTTGCATCTCCGGCCTTAGGTCCTAAATCCTTTTAAGGTAAGCATCACATGATCTGGAAAGCTCTATAGGGACTAAAGTTTAGGACCTAGGTTTGGAGATGCAAGACTGGAAGTCAGGAGAGAAGTTAAGGTTGGATATGTAGATCTGAGAATTATCAGGTAGTATTATCAAGTTTCTTTCTCTTATTAGGGTAACCCAAAATGCAGAGTAGAACTGCAAGTGTTGAAGACTGTTGAGATCCCTGGGAAAAAGTTGGGACAAATGAGATGGATACGGATGAAAAAAAGGACTGGTAACAGTAATTGCATGCATAACTTTTACCTTTATGAACCAATTAACAATAATGAGGAGACAAATATCAGCAGATCTAGAGGAAGAACTTAAAAAGTTGGGTACAAGTTGTAAGGGATTTAAAGGGAAGAAATGAATAACAAAAGATGAGAAAACATGATGGGGTAACAAGCTGTATGGTTAGGAGAAATGCTGAATTGATGAGATCAGAGATCTAACCACTTATTGAAGCATACATCTGACAAATATTTGTTCTATACTTAGATGTGCATTCCAAACCTGAGGAAGATAAAAATAAATAAAGCCTTTATAAATGATTTTTTAAAATGCCAATGTATAACCAAAAAAAAATATGACTTCTAGGAAATCAGCTTACAAGCCATTTAAAGCATCTCATTCCATATCTCAAAGCAAATTATTTTACACACTAATAATTCAGGTTTTAGTAGTTCAAATACATTTCACTTGTAAGATTTTAGAGTAAATTTTATCAGTTTTTAAATTTTTGTTAATTTAAATATCTTGTACCCCAAACTATCTGGTGTGTGTGTCTGTGTGTATTGGGGGCGGGAAGGGAATTGGCAGGGAATATTTCATTTCAGCAGTTACTGGCATATTATATTTAATACAATGTACAATAAATGCTTGTTGATTGATTTAAAACATCAAAGAAATTTCTAAATAGTTCACATTTAAATTATTTTTAATTACATGGAATAGTTTTTGTATATGGCACACACAATCATTTTAAATACTGCTATCAGTTGCATGGTTTTTCATTGCTCACACTCAAATGAAGAAGAATATGTCTTCCAATCACCAAATCATGCTCATTATAGCACCCCAGATTAGCTGCAAGCCACCCAGATCAAAGCAGTATCACATTAAAGACTATTGTTAGGCTTTCTTCCAAAGATCAAAGAAAGAATATCTATAGATAATGTAAAAAAAAAATCCCTCGACCCCTTGGGAGATGGTCTCCCTGGGCTTTTGGTAAGATGAGTAGGCAGAATGATAATGATTTATACTTAACTAAAATAAATAGGTGGGCTCCAGGTTATCAAGCATTTTAGAAAAGTTATTTTTAAAAAGATTCAGACTTCCAGGCTAGTTTTATATTTTAGGACAATGAGAGGAATATATAGTGATAAGTTTTTAAGTTAAGGTTTTTGTTTGTTTCTTTTTACAAATTCCAAAGTGTTATTTAAGCACAGGAGAGGTCAGAAGCAGCAGAAGATTCTATTAGGTCAAGCAAAAGGATCACGTGATAACAACACTGAGAACTGTACTGCTTGCATCCAAAAGTGTGATGCAATTGCTTCTAAGAAAAGACATTTGAAAATTGCCAATCATTACTTAAATGTAAGGTATTATCATCATCACTATCATCATATTTAATAGCAAATAATTATTGTCTACTCTGTGTAGGAACCAAATAACATGTGGCAATGAGGATGAGGTTAATACTACTACTACTACTAATAAAATATTAAAATTAGAAGAGTCTTCATGTAATTGCACAGAAATCATAAAGTTACAAAATGTTAGAAGTTGGAGAGGGTCTCAGATATGATTTTATTATTTGTTTCAGTTATGTCCAGGTCTTTGTGACCCATTTGGGGTTTGGTGGGTAAAGATATTAAAGTGGTTTGCCATCTCCATTTCCAGCCCATTTTTACAGAAGAGGAAACTAAGGCAAACAGAATTTAAGTGACTTGCCCAGGGTCACACAGCTAGTAAATGTCTTAGGCCATAATTGAATTCATGAATATGAGTCAAGTCATCAATATGAGTCTTCTTGACTTCAGACTCAGCACTCTATCCACTCTGCCACCTAGCTGCCCAGATATCACTATAGCAATGCAAAAAAAATCCCTTCTACATCAACCCATATAGTATTTATTTTCTGCATGAGGGAGAATCCATCATCACACAAAACAGATGCATTTCACTTTAGAAAGCTGTAGTTTTTCTTTACATCAAGTCTAAGTCTGCTTCTCTGTATCTTTTACTTCTTGTTTCTAATTCTTTCCTCTGATACCAACTCTTATTTGACAGTGAAGGAAGCTTCAAGGAGGTAAAATGCCAATTAATCACATATTTTTGGTGATTTTAAATTTGCCAACATTTTATCCAAAATAATTATATGTGGATTGTAGTACGTGTTATTTTACTGATCAGAAAACTGAGTTTCAGAGAGATTAAGTGAATTTTCCCAAGTAATACAAGCAGCATTTAAATACAACTATTAGAAGCCAGGCACTCTGATTTCAAGTTCTTTGTTCTTTCCAGTGTACAAAATTGGTTTGAATATTAATGCCGATCAGTACAATTTAATCATATGTCAAAAGGATACTGAAGAAAGATACTCAGCACAACATCTTGTCATCAGGTCCTAAATATAATTCCAATATAATTAATTCAGAATCAGATTAATACTTTGCTCTCTTTTAAGGGAATGAAAAGTATTATTTTAGATCCTGGACATTAGTATTAATCCTATTCAAGAATATTTGAAAAAGAAAAACATAAAGGAGAAAATTGTAAATCAAATCCCCATACTCTTGTAATTCCTCCAGGATAAAAATTTTAATGTGATAGACTTTAAACATGAGCTCCCATTTATAATCAGTTTTACATAATTTAATTCTACTTTTTAACAGTAAAAATATAATGCCTTGTAAAAGTACTGAATAAAATATAATATAAAGGTTTTTAAAAATCAGAATGCTCTCTAAATGATTACAGAATTTTATTATATATTGAAGCTTTGTAATTGACATAAAATATCCACATTTCAGAATTTAATAACCAAAAAAGGGAAAATATTTAAAGTCTGGTGGCCAATTTTATTGAATAGTGGAGAATTACAACATTAAAAGCTAACTTTTCTATGAGTGAGTCAAAGACAGATGTAGCCACTTTATATGAAAAAATGGAATATCAAATTTTAATGGAACTATCTTCCTAAAGCTACTCTGGAGGCCTGGGTTCCAGGCCTGGATGTGAGCAAGGACTTAAAATATCTTCTCTGGGTCCATTTTCTCATCTGTCAAAAAAAAACCCTAGAGATTAAGTTGATGATATCTAACAGCCCTCTTAATGATCTTAAGATCTCAGGAGGCTAAAAGATTCTCAGGTGTTTTTTAATTTAATTTTATCTTTCTGCCTGTCTGTCTGCTGTCTGTCTATAGTTTTCAACATTCACTTCCATAACATTTTGAGTTTGAAATTGTCTCCCCGTCTCTCCCTTCCCCTCACCTCAAGACGGCATGTCATTTAATATCAGCTCTACATATACATTCATATTGAACCTATTTTCACATTAGTCATGTTGTAAAGAAGAATTAGAACGAATGGGAGAAATCATGAGAAAGAAAAAAACAAAAAAAGAGAGCAAATAGCATGCTTCAATCTGCATTTAGACTCCATAGTTCTTTTTCTGGATGTGGACAGCATGTTCCATCATGAGTCCTTTGGAGTTGTCTCGGATCCTTGCATTGCTAAGAAGAGACAAGTCTATCAAAGTTAGTCATCACACACTGTGGCTGTTACTGTGTACAATGTTCTCCTGGTTCTGCTCACTTCACTCAGCATCAGTTCATTCAAGTCTTTTCATGTTTTTCTGAAATATGAAGACTCATCATTTCTTATAGCACAGTAGTATTTCATTGCATGAATACACCACAACTTGTTCAGCCATTCTCCAGTTGATGGGCATCCCCTCACTTTCCAATTCTTTGCCACCACAAAAAGAGCTGTTATAAATATTTTTGTTAATGTGGGTCCTTTTCCTATTCATATGATCTCTTTGGGATACAGACATAGAAGTGGCATTACTGGATCAAAGGGTAGGCACATTTTTATAGCCCTTTGGGCCCAGTTCCAAATTACTCTCCAGAATAGTTGGATCAGTTCACAACTCCACCAACAATGCAATAGTCTTTCAACTTTCCCATATCTTCTCTAGCATTTATAATTTTCCTGTTTTATTGATTCTCAGGTATTAAGCATATATTTTGATTCAATGATAATACAATCATAGATTTACACCTGGAAGAGACTGACTTATGAACAGTTGAGATCAACCCTTTACTTTTACAGTTGAGGAAAGTAAATCTGACATGTTAAGTAAATTGCCCAAGGGCATACATCTGATAATTATCTGAGGTGGTATTTGAAACCAAATATTCCGACTCTCAATCCAAAACTTACCAGTATACATGCTGCGCTACATATGTTATCCTGTAGCACAAGGAATTTTAGATTCTTATGCCCAATTGAAATGAGATAAAAAGGGCTATAGGGAAGATACCATGTTAGAAATGAAGGAAAACAAAGAAGTTTAATCTAGTTTTGTTTTTTTTAATTTTATTTTTAACTTATGAAATAAAAGATGCATTTTCATTACAGAAAAAAAAGATTATACATGAAACTGTGAATTTTTATATATAATTTGCTCTTCCTTTTAAATATATTATGGTTATCATGTAACTTTTTTTCTATTTTTCTTCTCTTTTTCCACCGTAGAAATGGCTACCATTAGACAAAATGTGTGTATTTGTATAAGTAAAATCATTCTATACATAATTATATTTATCAGTTCATACTCAGGATGCAAATAGTGCCTTCCTTCATAGGTCCTCTGTAGTTAATTTGGTTATTTATAATAGTTAAAATGACTTAGTTACTCAAAAATATTGCTTTTACTGTATACTGTTCTCTTGGTTCTGCTTATTTTGCTCTTTATTATCTCATGCGAGTCTACCCATTTTTCCTAAGATCACTGAGCTTATCATTTTGTATAGCAGAGTGGTATTCCATCACTATCATATACCAAAACTTGTTCAGCCATTCCCCAAGTGACAGAAATTACTCCAATTTCCAGTTTTTTGCCATCACAAAGAGAGTTGCTATAAATATTTTAGAATATATAGGCTCTTTTTCACCCTAATTATCTTTAAAAATAGACCTAATACTGGTATTGATGGGTCAAAGTGTGTAGAAAGCTCAATAACTCTTTGGGCATAAATTCAGATTGCTCTCCAAAATGATTGAATCAGTTCACAATCCCACCAACAGTGAATTAATGTCACAATGTTTCCACATCCCCTCCAACATTTGTCACTTTCCCCTTCAATCATTTCAGTTAATCTGATAGGTGCAAAATGATATCTCAAGGCTGTTTTAATTTACATTTCTCTAATCTATAAAGATATAGCACATTTTTTCATATGAGTAAAAAGTGCTTTGATTTCTTTATCAGAATTTGCCTGTTGATATACTTTAACCATTTGTCAATTGGAGAAAGAATTGTATTCTTATACATTTGACAAAGTTCTTTTTTTAAAAATCATTATTTATTTAATATTTTTAGTTTTCAGCATTAATTTCCACAAGTTTGAATTACAAATTTTCTCCCCATTCTATACAGCTCCGGTCTTTTCATTGAGAAAGCTTGAAAGTCCTCTATTTTATTGAAAATCCATATATTTCTTCGGAGCATTATACTTAGTTTTGCTGGGCAGGTGATTCTTGGTTTTAATGCTAGCTCCATCGACCTCCACAATATCATATTCGAAGTCCATCGACCCCTTAATGTAGAAGCTGCTAAATCTTGTATTATCCTGATTGTGTTTCCACAATACTCAAATTGTTTCTTTCTGGCTGCTTGCAGTATTTTCTCCTTGATCTGGGAGCTCTGGAATTTGGCAACAATATTCCTAGGAGATTTCTTTTTGGGATCTATTTGAGGAGGCGATCGATGGATTCTTTCAATTTCTATTTTGCCCTGTGTCTCTTGAATATCAGGGCAGTTCTCCTTGATAATTTCTTGAAAGATGATATCTAGGCTATTTTTTGATCATGGCTTTCAGGTAATCCAATAATTTTTAAATGATCTCTTCTGCATCTATTTTCCAGGTCAGTGTTTTTTCCTATGAGATATTTCACATTGTGTTCCATTTTTTCATTCCTTTAGTTCTGTTCTATAATATCTCGGTTTCTCATAAAGTCACTAGCTTCCACTTGCTCCAATCTAATTTTTAAGGTAGTATTTTCTTCAGTGGTCTTTTGGACCTTCTTTTCCATTTGGTTAATTCTGCCTGTCAAGGCTTTCTTCTCCTCATTGGCTTTTTGGAGCTCTTTTGCGATTTGAGTTGGTCTATTTTTTAAGGTGTTGTTTTCTTCAGTATTTTTTGGGTCTCCTTTAGGCAGTCCTTGACTTGTTTTTCATGGTTTTCTTCTATCACTCTTATTTCTCTTCCCAAATTTTCCTCTACTTCACTAATTTGCTTTTCCAAATCATATTTGAGCTCTTCCACGGCCTGAGACCAGTTCATGTTTTTCTTGAAGGCTTTTGATGTAGGCTCTTTGACTTTGTTGAATTCTTCTGGCTGTATGTTTTGGTCTTCTTTGTCTCCAAAGAAAGATTCCAGAGTCTGAATCTGAGTCTGCATGCTTTTTCACTGCCTGGCCATATTCCCAGCCAAATACTTGACCCTTGAGTTCTTTGTTGGGGTATGACTACTTATGGAGTGGAGAGTACTTTGAGAGGGGATGTACTGTTGTTTTCAGAGCTATTTCTATACAGCAAGCTCTGCCACACCAGCACTCCTACCCCAAGAACTGCCAAATCAGACTACGACTCAGATCTTAAGCAGGCTCTGCACTCCTGCTCTGATCTGCCACTTAATTCCTTCCACAAGGTGGGCCTGGGGCCAGAAGCAACTGCAGCTGTATTTCTGTCCTCAGAGCTGCACCACCTCTGCTGCCCCCAGGGCAGTGGCCAAACCAGGAACTCCTTTCACTCTGTCCCTGCAGCTTTTCCTACTAACCTTCTCTGTTGTCTTCAGTGTTTGTGGGTTGAGAAGTCTGGTAACTGGCACAATTCACTGATTCAATATGTTAGGGCCTATTCCACCCAGCTCCTGGGTCTGGTTGGTCAGGGCATGGCTCACACTGGGATCTGCTCTGCTCCTAGCACAGGTGTGATAGACCTTACCAAGCAACCATCCAGGCTGTCCTGGGCTGGAGCCCTGCTTCACTCTGCTATTCTGTGGGTTCTGCAGTTCTAGAATTTGTTCAGAGCCATATTTCATTGGTGTTTGGAGGGTCCTGGGGGAGAGCCCTAGGCAAGTCCCTGCTTTCCAGCTGCCATCTTGGCTCTGCCCCTGACAAAGTTCTTTATATATTTGAGATCTTTGAGAAACTGCTTATAAACATGTTTTCCCAATTGTCTGCTTTCATTCTGATCTTGGCTACATTGATTTTACTTGTACGAAACCTTTTAAATTTAACATAATAAGAATTATCCATGTTACACCTCACACTGCTCTTGATATCTTATTTATTCATAAATTGCTTGCCTATCCATAGGTCCTTCAAATTTTCTTGTAATATCTCTTTTTATATGTAGGTCATATATACATTTTCATCTTAACTAATGGTATAAGACATTGATCTATACCTATTTTTTGCTAGACTACTTTCCAATTTTCCCAACAATTTTTATCAAATAATGAATTGTTATCCCCCACACTTGTCTTTACATTTCTCAAATATAAGGTTACTATACTCATTTGCTGCTGTAAACTCTATGTCTTCTCTGTTCCACTGATCTATCTTTCTGTTTATTAGCCAGTACCAGATAGTTTTGAAAATTACTGCCTTACTATATAGTTAAAATCTGATACTACTAAACCTCCTTTCTTTTTTTCTATGAATTCCTTTGATATTCTTGACTTTTACTTCTTCCAAATGAATTTTGTTATTATTTTTCTAATTCAGTAAAAATAAATTTTGGTAATTTAATTGAGATGGCACTGAATATATACATTAGTTTAGGTAAAATTGACATTTTTATGATATTGGCCCTGGCTCCCCATTAACAATATTTCTCTGATTTAAATCAGATTTTATTCGTGTAATTGTTTTGAAAAATAATTTTGTTCATATGGTTCCTGGGTTTGTTTTAGCAGGTGTAGTCCTAGGTATTTTATACTACTGTAAACGGGATTTTTTTACTATCTCTTCTTGTAGGCTTTGATATATAGGAATTCTGTGATTTATGTGGGTTTACTTAATACCCTGCTACTTTGCTAAAATTATTAATTATTTCAACTAACTTTTAGTTGAATCTTTGGGACTTTCCTATAGCATTATGCCATCTGCAAAAACAGATAGTTTTATCTCTTCATTCCCTATTCTGATCCATTCTATTTCTTTTTTTCTTTTTAATCTAGTTTTCAAGGATAATCTTCACTTATGTTATTAGCACTATATTTAAGATAGTTCCACAATTCTTAGCTATTTAAGTACACACTGAAAATCAATAATAACAGTTGCTATTGTGCTTTTACTGTGTATCTAAAAGTGTGATAGTAATTAATGTTAACCAAGTCAAACTTGTATAATCATGATTGGCATATTCATTCCCCATAATTTAGTATGTGATATATTTCATAGACAAAATTAAAAATATACACTGTCCGTACATTATATGAGTGTATCTGTATGTTTGTATGCCCCTGTTTATTTACTTTTCCCCTCAAAACCCCCACCTCCATTTACCCCATCTTATCATTTGCCCTGTCCATTCTCACAATAATGGAAATTATTTGGTTTTCCTACAGATTAAAAACTCCACGGACTTGTGGGTCTTCACAACCAAACCAGAAGTTTGCCCAATTTTCTACAAATACTTATTTAATCTTCCTAATGCACATGTGTATCTATATTATTCCTTTGGTCATAAAGTTTCAATAGTTACCTATTGCCTTTTGGGTGATATAAATACTCCTCTATTCAGGAGGCTGAGGTTCTCTTTACTTTCCTATAAAAAGTCGGGTTTCAGGATCTTCCACTTCACTGAGCACAAAGTTCCCTGATTCCCCTCTGTTTTATGTTTCAGGAATGTATTATTACTGCACCTCAGGACTTCTCTGATATTGCCACCAACAGGGAATCTCTCTTTTTGGGCCACATGAGTGACAGCAACTTCCAAATAGACTCTTTCCTTTCCTCACCACACCCCAAGGTTCAGATATATTCTTTACTCTGATGCTTTTCAGTATCTTGATCACCAAATTGCCTATAACTGGTCCACTTTTTTACATAGAGCCAGCAAAAAGGAGGTTGTTCCTCCAACACACACCAACTTAAAAGCAGTTATCCATATGTACACTGAGTTCAAAATCAGTCAAATGGTCATTTTGACATCCTTCATAAGCAGATGTAATCAAAGCCCCAAGCAATTCTTCACCTTTCTGTACCTTCATGGAATTGATCAGAGAATTCCTCATTTTCAACTCTTTTTAATGCCTGACTTTTATATAGTGTTTCGCAGTTTATAATGTTACAAAATCCCAAGTATCCTGGGAGATATACATCTTTTAATCTACCACTTAGTATTCCCCACTCCCTTACCCTTTCATTGGTAAGCCAAAAATAAAGAATATAAAGAGTAAAATTTGAAACACCTGCTTAAATTAAAACAGTATTTTATGCAAGAAGCAAAAAGCAAACAGACACTATAGAAGTGATTTTAAAGTGTTTATCTTAGAAAGAAGATAGGGAATAATAATTTTTATGGTAGAATGTAAAGGGAAGGGAAGGAAAGGGAAGACCAAATAGACTGAAATCAAGTTTTTAACAGGGATAAATATAAATCACATCATTTATATTTTTTAAAGCAATGCAATTTCTTTTTTTTTTATTTTTGCAGGGGGAAGGCAGGGCAATTGGGGTTAAGTGACTTGCCCAAGGTCAAACAGCTAGTAAGTGTGTCAAGTGTCTGAGGACAGATTTGAACTCAGGTCCTCCCAACTCCAGGGCTGGTACTCTACTCACTGCACCACCTAGCTGCCCCTAAAGTGATGCAATTTCTGGGAAGACATTAGACAACACTAAATATGAGGAAATAAAAGGATTGGGGTAGAAAAAGTTCCTTTAGGATACACACACACACACACATACACACACACATATCTCATTGAACATTTAAAATTTTTCAGGATCTGGCTCCAGCCTATCTTTTCAGACTTATTATGTATGTATGCAAGGTGGCAAGAGAGATGTGTTTTGGTCAGCAAAGTTACATGATAAATGAATTCATGGTAAAATTAATTGATAGATATTTTCTTTGAATGACAGACTTTATTCAACTAAGATTCTTAGAAAAGCAACATGATGAAAGGTCTGGGTAAGGCTAAACATGGTGAACCAATAACAAGCCTTCGGCCCCAGCTCAGGATATGGAGTTAGAGATGGGAGTGAAGACTGGAATGCAGAGGCATTACAGGAAGATGTCTGGATTGTAATCTACGTATGTCTTGGTTATATTTTGGAAAAAAATAATATTGATGGATTTAGAGGAAAGAGTATATTTTGGTCAAAATCATGCTAATAGAGAAGTATAAAATATAGACATAGAAGTAGGAAAGGGGAAATGAGCTATACTGTAGGAAATCCCTAATGAAAAAGGAAGAAAAGAAAAATTAAAGGATGGATTAAACGAAGGGAAGTAGACATGTCACTTAATCTCTCTGGGTCTCCATTTCTCAAATGTAAAATGAGGACTTTGGATTAGATGATTTCTAAGGACTTTTCTCACTGTAAAATTATATGATACTAGAAAATCCTTGTTAAAATATTGTGCTTTACCTTACTAGCATAAAGGGAATTTTTCATTTATGTTTACATCTTTCCAGTTTGATAGTATGCTTTTCATGCACATACTATGTATGTATGTATGTGTGTGTATGTATAAAATACTTGTATACCATAAATATTTTTGGCATATCAATAACACATATATTAATTTAGACTTACAAAGTTAAAAATATAAACTGTGTTATTTAAAACTATACTTTTTTTGGCTACTCCAAAAAGAATCTTTAAAAGCACTAATGCTCATTAGCCAAGGGAATACAGAAAGTGTGCCTTCTAACAGATAAAATTTTAGATCAGTTTTTTAGAACATTTTAATTATTACAATTTTTGTTTAGGTTCATTCATTGCATAGAGAGTGGAGAGAAAGGGAAAGGGATAAGAATAGGGACAGGGAGATGGAGGGAGGGAGGGAGAGAGAGAGAGAGAGAGAGAGAGAGAGAGAGAGAGAGAGAGACCATTCCTTAGGTATTTTAGTCCTTTCTCAATCATATGAAAATCAAAGTACTCCTTAAATACTTTAGCTCCTGAATGGGGCAAATAGATCCAAAATGTTTACCAAAATATTAAGAATACATTGCTACCAAAGTATTTTAGTGAAAAAGATTATTAGAAAAATGAAAAGGAACAGTATCTCAGTTCACACAGTAGTAACATGCATACCCCAAGACTCCTGTATATTTTCAACCAACAAATTGATGAGCTTAATCACTTGGATTCACTTTAGGAAAACATTACAAAGAAGAGTTAAACTTTCTGAAATGACACTATTATTCCCTGAATGAGTTAATGAACTTTGCTCCCCACTAACTATATTCATTTCATATAACCTCCAAACCCACTTTCTCATTTTAAATCTATGGGTAATTACATTTGTGCATGTTACTAGCTATTTAGTCAAGCAAAAGGGTTGATTTTATGCATCGTGAGTCACTAGTCATCTTGCCATATGGATATAATTTTCTAGGTAGTTTATATATTTTCAAAGATCTTTAAAATGCTTATTTTATTGGGGAGAAATGTATATATTATCCATTGGATATGTTGGAACTAGTATTGTAATATTTAGAAAGGAAAGGCAGAATCATTAAGAATGTCTGTTAAAGAACAGGCTATAGTTTGAAAGCAAAGCTGCAGAAAATAAAGTGGCCCCTGATCTTTGTTTGCATATCTCTATAGGGTAGGAAGATGCAAATATTAGGGACAAGAAGGTCATATTATAGAAAGCATACTCTTCATACACATAGTATAATAGAAGGAGATCCATACTTCACATAAAAATGAAATATCGTACAGTGAAAAAACACTGGATTTGAGTCAAAAGAATCTGGATTCGAATCTTTCACTCACTACCTTTGTGAATTTGGGCAAGTCTCTTCACCCTTTTGGAACTCAGTTTACTGTATGTTTGTATGTATGTGTGTACAGAAAACATACACACATAAAAATGGTGTTGAATTAAATGACCTTTTATTAGGTCATATCTTCTATGACAATATGTAAAAATAACATAAACATCAAAGGATTGGTTCCATCACATGAGAAATTCTACCAAAATGAATAGAATAGAGATATGGAACCAGAGGGTGAATAAAAAGTGGACTATCTTCTCATCTGTAACTTTAATTTTGGTGGAATCTGTGGTGATATGAATAGCTCCTCCAGTTAATAAAGGTCTAAGAACACTTAAGATGTTCCAACTCACACCTAGCTCACATGGTAACAGCCTAGAGATGAACCAAAAAAAAAAAAAAACAAAACAACAAATAACCCTAGTGTGTACTGCACTGGACTTCATGGAAAGATTAGGTTATCCTATAACCACTAAAAACTTGCAAGGGAATTGTGAATAAATGAAATATCCACAAGTATAATAGAAACACAAATAAAATGAGGAATAATTAATAAAACAGCAATAGGTAGCTATGGGTCACTTAAAATGCCTAGGAAAATACTGTTCCTTAGCAAATCTAAAAATGTAGATTTGAATAGAACTTATGGATGATTTTGACAAATCCTCTCATTTCAGAGATGAGATTCAAAGAATTTTCCCTCATATCTCATTTTAAATTAATTTCATTATTATCTTTATATAAATCAGATAAAATTTTATATCACTTCCAGTAATTATATTTAGAAAATTCCCATCTGCCCTCCCCTCTCTTGGACATCGCAGATATTAGTTTTAAGAGATTAAACCTTTCTAAAAGTACTTTCTAATGGTTACTCTCCCAAATTTCAGGTACAAGGACCTCATATCCTAGCAAAGTTCTGAAGAATTGTCCATCCTTGTTCAGTTATAATGAAATATATTTTGTCAAAAAATATCATCTACAAGCCTACCTGAAAGAAAAAGAAATATTCTACATCAGGATTTTTTCATTAATGGCTTTAGGGATTTCTTTTTTTTTTTTTTGAAATTTCATTATTTAGATTTTCTATTTCCTATTTTATCTTCATTGGCATTTCTATAGAGTCATCAATCTCATTTAATTTTTCGGTTTTGCTGATATAGATTATATTTTACCAAAGACAAAAATAAAAGTTCCATGTATGCTAAACTTTTCATACACACACACACACATATATACACACACACACGCAGTGGTGGGAAAGAATTCGAAACAAAGTTGCTCCCAATGAAAAAAGAGAATGACTAAGCAATTTTTGGTGCATGAGTATAATGTAATATTCCTATTTCAAAAAATGGATAGAAATAATCCAAAGAAATATGAGAGACTTATATGCAATGAAGTTAGCAAAACTTGGAAAACAATAGACACAACTACAACAATATAAACAAAAAGGAAAATAAAAATAAAAATGAACAAGGAGCAACTATAATGACAGAACTTGACTCTTGAGAAGAACTGGAAAAATATAGATTTTCCCCTTTATTTAGAAATATTGGGTATTAACACACATATTCCATCAGATTGTTCAATTTGTTGGTTGATTTTGCTAAATTCTTTTTAAAAAAAATTTCCATTCAAAGTTACTGAAGGCACTATAAAATATTTGGGAGTCTATTTGCCAAGACAAACCCAGGGCCTATATGAACATAACTATGAAACACTTTTCACGCGAATAAAATCAGATCTAAATAAATGGAAAAATATCAGTTGCTCATGGTTAGGCCGATCTAATATAATAAAAATGACAATTTTACCTAAATTAATCTATCTATTCAGTGCCATACCAATCGAACTACCAAAAAAATTTTTTACTGAGCTGGACAAAATAATAACAAAATTCATTTGGAAAAACAAGTGGTCTAGAGTATCTAGGATATTAATGAAAAGACATGCTAGAGAAGGTGGCTTAGCCACACCAGATATTAAACTGTACTACACAGCAGCAGTCATCAAAACTGCCTGGTACTGGTTAAGAAACAGGGGTGTGGATCAGTGGAATAGGATAGGTACACAAGTAGGAGAAATCAACAAGTTTAGCAATCTACTCTTTGATAAACCCAAAGAGGCCAGCTTCTGGGCTAATAATTCACTATTTCACAAAAACTGTTGGGAAAATTGGAAAATGGTAGGGCAAAAACTGGGCATAGACCAATATCTTACACCATATACCAAAATAAAGTCAAAATGGTTCATGATTTAGGAGTAAAAGCTGACACTATAAGTAATTTGGGAAAGCAAGAAATAGTTTACTTATCAGATTTATGGAAAAGTAAAGAATTCATGACCCAACAAGAGATAGAGAGCATTACAAAATGCAAAATGGATAATTTTGATTATGTCAAATTGAAATGTTTTTTGTACAAAAAAGCCAATGCAACAAGAATTAGGAGAGAAGCAGAAAATTGGGAGAAAATCTTTGCAACTAGTATCTCTGATAAAGGCCTCATTTCTAAAATATACAGGGAACTGAGCCAAATATATAGGAATACAAGCCATTCCCCAATTGAGAAATGGTCAAAGGATATGAACAGGCAGTTTTCAGAGGAAGAAATTAAAGCTATCTATAGGCATATGAAAAAATGCTCTGGATCACTACTGATTAGAGAAATGCAAATCAAAACAACTCTTAGATACCACATCTCTCCTGTCAGATTGGCTAAAATAACAAAACAGGAAAATGATAAATGCTGGAAAGGATGTGGGGAAATTGGAACATTGTTGCATTGCTGGTGGAGTTGTGAGCTGATCCAGCCATTTTGGAGAGCAGTTTGGAACTATGCCCAAAGGGCTATAGACATGTTCATACCCTTTGACCCAGCAATACCACTTCTAGGGTTGTATCCCAAAGAAATCACACAAGTGGGAAAAGGACCCATATGTACAAGGATATTTATAGCAGCTCTTTTTGTGGTAGCCAAGAATTAGAAATCAAAAGGATGCCCATCAATTGGGGAATGGCTGAACAAGCTGTGGTATATGAAGGTGATGGAATACTATTGTGCCATAAGAAATGGGGATGATGCAGACTTCGTAACAACCTGGAAAAACCTACACGACATAATGCTGAGTGAGCGGAGCAGAGCCAGGAGAACGTTGTGCACAGCCACAGATATATGGATTCCGTGAGGACCAACCCTGACATACTGCGCTCTTCTCAGCAACCTAAGGGGCAAGGATAACTCCAGGGGACTCACGATGGAGAATGCTATCTTCATCCAGAGAGAGAACTGTGAAGTTTGAATACAGATCGAGGTGCACTACATGCTCGCCTTTTTTGCTTCTCTTTTGTTTTTGTTTTTGGGTTGTTTTTTTTTTTTTTGGTTCTGTTTCTTCTTTCTCATGATTCAGTCCATTGGTCAAAATTCTTCTCCACAACTTGACTAGTGCATAAATTAATTCAATGCAAAGTTATACATGACAGTTATATGAGATTCCATGCCGTCTTGGGGAGGGAGGGGGGAGGGAGGGGAGAAAATCTGGAACTCAAAACTATGTAGAACCGTGTGTGGTAAACTAAAAATAAATAAATAAATTTTAAAAAAATTAAAATAAAAACTAAGTAAGAACTGAGGTAAAAGATGGCCTACTTTGCCTTCATAAAAGAATCAATCAGGGAGATAAAGACCCTCAGGGTTTCTCTCATATGTATGCATTGTCTCTCCAGATAGAAAGTAAGTTTCTTAAAGTAAAAACTTTTTTTATTTTATTTTGTTTTTGTATTCCATGGCTAGCACAATGCCTGGCACTTAATAGGGGCTTAATAAATGTTTCTTGATTGAATGACAAAAAAAATTCCTTTAAAATATATTAAAATGGGTTATTTTGTTGGAAGATCAGGTAGGAAAGGATATATTAGGAAACAAATATAATGTTGAAGTGGGCATCAGTTTTTAAAAAAGCAAAATTCTGCTTTTTTGATTAAGAAAAAGCAGTTTCTCATAATAATTTTATTTCCTTTCTATTCATTGTGAATTATCTCTTCCCATTGTTTAATCTTGGTAATTTGTTTCCCTCAGCTCACTCTTCCTTCCTCTCTCTCTCTCTCTCTTTCTCCATCCCTCCCTCCCTCCCTATCTCTCTCTCTCCACATACACACACATAATTTTAGATAAGTATTTTATTATCTTTTTAAAATCAGACCTTTGTTTTAATTATTAATTTTAAAATTATCTTATCTCTTTTAATTTTAAAAATACTTATGCATTCTGGGGAAAATATTGATTTATTCATTTCCTAGTATTTTTCCTATCAATCAACAAGCATTTATTAAGTACCACATACATTCCAATCAATGAGGATACAGAGAAAAAAATGTTAACTACCTTTTCTCAAGGATTTAACATTTTAATAGATGAATCATTTAACATGTATCTATGTATATGTGTGCATATCACAAAAATCAAATATACCCACAAAATATTATAATTGTATGTAGGTTTTCTGTTTATACTTCATTTTTACTTTCCTTGAAATATCTTGGTATGTGTAACAATGATGCTGCTACTGTGTCCCTCAGAGCATATATACCCTGTTCAAAGCCCTGGGGCTTATTGCCCACTTAGCAAAAGTGTGTGGGAAAGATCTTTAATCACTAGCACCACATCATATATATTGTTTTGAATCAATGACTCTTGATTCAAACAAAGGCAAGACTCATAAAAAGCACTTAATTGCCTTTGTGCTGAGAAGCATTTCAAAATAAAAGACAACATAAAGTCCTACCCTGCTTGTCATTACAGTATTGCATTTGGTACATATATATAGATTGTTAATATTATTTTATTTTGTACTGTACTGTTCCTTTAAGATATGTGTGTGTGTGTGTGTGTGTGTGTGTGTGTCTGTTTGTTTGTCTAGCTAGACAGCATCTATTTTCATTTTTGCTTTGTCCAAAATATGTTTTGCCACCATTGCTTTTTTGGCTTTATTGAAAGACACACATATATTTGTGTGTGTATATGTGTGTGTATGTATGCACACACACATACAAATCTATGTATGCACATATGTATGCATCCAGTTTTTAACTATGCAAATTTTTAATTGTGTTTCTTATATGTAGCAAATTGTTGGGTTTTGTTTTCTAATCCATTCTATAAACCTTTTTCTTTATGGGCAAATTCTTTAATAAAGTCAAGGTATAAGTGTTAGGTTTTTTGTGGTTGTTTTTATTCTACTTTTTTTGTTTTTAATCTCATAGAATCCCTCTCCTCCTTCCAAACACAGCTCACAAATGGCTTTCTACATGAAATGTTTTCAATTCTTGTCCCCATCTCTTGCCAGCCACAAGTTCCCACCTTCCCAAACTAACTTGAATACAACTTCTTTGTTTATTTGCATTTATTCTCTTTATAGCTTTCTGGTATAAATATATGTATTTATTATCCCCCATCTTGGAATGCAAGTTACTTTTGAATAGAGATTTTTTTCCTTCATTGCTTTTGTACCCCCACTTTCTAGCAGGGTCCTGAACATAGTAGGCCTTTAACAAATGCTTGTTAATTGTTTGTTTCTTTTCCAACTTACTAATTTGCTTCTTTGCTTCTTATTTAAGTCCATTTATTTAAATTGATCAAAATCTAAAGTATCTTATTTAAATTTCATTCTTTAATTATTCTTTTGATTCTTTTATTGAAATTTTAACCAATTTGAAGGTTCTTGTAGTTTTTTCCTATTATTTTGAGATGTTCTGCTGTGGTTATTTCCCCTCAAAACTTTTTATGTTTTTAGCACTTTTTCATTGTAT
Organism: Trichosurus vulpecula; assembly: GCF_011100635.1. Classification (NCBI taxonomy): domain Eukaryota; kingdom Metazoa; phylum Chordata; class Mammalia; order Diprotodontia; family Phalangeridae; genus Trichosurus; species Trichosurus vulpecula. Next base: position 93,305,090 of record NC_050576.1, on the reverse strand, counting down.
TAGAAACTTTCATTTATTCATTTCTTTAGTCTCTATCCCACTCCACCCCATGAGTATTTTCTTGGGTGGATTAATTTCTTTCTTTTCCTCTCTCTTTTTAATTTGTTTTTGTTTCTATTTTTATTTTTTGCTTTTCCATTACTTGGAACATATATTTCTGCTTTGAGATGATAAAAAAGAGCTTGACATCACAGTGCTGTTGCTGTGATTCTCATCCTTTGTCTCCTTTATGTTATGGAGTGTCATAAATTGTCTATAAATAAATATATTTATGTCATTTTGTTCTATTTATTGTGATATGTATTTTTATTCCTCCAAGGCTACATCAAATCATTCAAAAAAGAAAGAAAATAAAATCAAACATTTAGAATTGATAATTATATTGCTCTTTTCAATTATCCAAAAGACATGGTATAGAATCATGTACCCTCTTATCTACCATTCAATCAGTAAAACTGAAGAAGTGGAAGGAAGATGAACAAGGCTAGGGATGATTTTTTGGGTCTATTTTTGTGGTTTCAAAGGTTGCTATGGACAAAGAATAGATCGCTTGTAAGACATCCCCAGATAACAAAATTCTCTGTACAAATTTCAGACAAAGTTACAAAATTTTATAATCTCAAGGGACCTCTGAGATCAACTAACCTGAGCTTTACCTAACCAAAAGGCATTTTGAACACATTCTCAACAAGAGGTTCATATATGCCTCCCTTGAATTGAGGGATAACACTTTAACATTAACCTGCCCACTTTTGCATAGCTGTAATAAGAAAGTTCTCATATCAAACTAGAGTCATACTTTCTGAAATTTCAACTAGTTGTTCCTAGTTCTACCAGAGGTAAGGGTAGGGTAAAAGTGGGAAACAAAAAAGAAGTTACATTTTTACTTAAGTCTTCATATAAGTGGAGAGACATAGGATCCATGATGTCATCAGTGTAGAAAACTGCAATCATAGAAAATATCTCTACTAATACAGGCTACAAACTGTCTACTATGAAATCTGTCCTAGGTATTTAATTGCCTGAAGATTTGAGAAGACTTGCCTAAGATTTTATAGTAAGAAAGTTACGAAGGTAAGATTTAAACCCAGTTCATTGTGATTCTATGCCTAACATTACATTCATCTTCTCATGTTGCCTTTATATGGTTGCATCCAATTAAATTCATCAATATTTAGCTCAAAACAGCTATCATGTTTGGCACAGTATAAGTTTGGACCTAGGAGGTTTAAGTTAACCCCCTCAATCCTCACTCCCAGGACATCAACTAGGACTCTTTTGGGCAAAGAAGCTATGGATTCTCCTTGGAGAACTCTGGGTTAACTTTATCCCTAGGTGGATTTATTTGGCATACAGATGGAAGCCCTTTGGGCAAGAAACATATGAAAAACTGCTTTAAGACTTTGGCAGAGAAGCGACACCAGGGAGCCTGTTTGTCGACTCCTTTTAATTTCCCTGCTGGTGGCTTTTACCTACTTTTATTTTCCTGGACTGCTTTTTATTGCTTTGTGGATTGTCTTTTAACTAAGTGTCTGGGGGGGGGTGTTGTTTTTTTGTTTGTTTCTTTTTTTAACATCCATTAGATAGGATGTGAAACCACAACTAGGACAAACCTTATAACCTTAAGTATTCTTTTCTCTAAGCTAAAGAAACATTCTGAATTGCTTTAGTGAGTCCTCATTTGACATGATGTCGTATATTTTCATGATTGTCATCACTCTCCTCCACGTACACTGTAGTTTGTCAATGTCCACAGTAAAATAAAATGCCAGGAACTGGATGTAGGACTCCAAATGTGGTGACCCAGGATAAAAGAGAATGGCATTAACACTTCTTGTTTATAGGGTCAGTCTCAGACCCAGGGAGATCTTGATTTTTATTCTGTTTCTGAAACTGATTGGCTCTCTAATCATGGGCTAGACATAAGCCTAGCAATTGCTCCTGCAAGGTGCTATAGATACAGATACAAAGACGAAAAGATTTATTTCCATGCAATTGCTTAGCATTTTCAAATGATTCAACATCAGAAATTGATATCATTTTATCAGTGGAAAAGAAATTTTAAAATAGGCATCCAAATCTTCTTTGTTACTTCCTCCTAAGCACAATGGAAATTTCCCATCTAACTAAAAGCTTAAACTTGCCATATATGTTCTCTCCCCCATTAGAATGTGATCTCCTTAAGATCAGGGATTGCCTTACTTCCCTATATGTATCTCCAGGTCTTAACTCAATGCTTTGCATGTAGTAAGTACTTAATAAATGCCTCCTTCATTCACTCATTTATTCATTAGTTATTAGGGCCCAGGAGGTTCTTTAATGATATGTTACAAGTAAGTTACCAATCTGTACTTTTTGCCTATGTTTATTTTTTTTAATTCAGTCTGTAATTCTAATGTGTCAAGACCTTTTACAATAGTAGCAATGATTCAACACATTATCCATCTTTTCAGGTTTTTTGTCTTCTATATGTTTTATTAAGAATGTTTTCTATACTTTAATGCTTTTCATTAATTCATTTAATGATAAAAGAAAAAATGTTCAATAGCATAGGGCAAAAGTCTCAGTCTGATGTTCAACTAGAGACTTCATCTGATTTGACAGCAAGCTATGATTAATTGAGCCATTACAAATCCATTGTTGATTACTCTGGATCTATTCATTGAACAATTCGTGAGTACATATAATTACATTATATTATATCAATTTTTTCCATCTAATACGTAGAAACAACATGAGATTGATTGTCTTTTTGATAGTCCTTCCCCAACATATCAGTATGACAAACATATTATAAAATAAATTATACTAATCTTAAGGGCCCTATTCCTGTTGAGGCCACTTGCTTTCCTGGATGTACACATCATATTCATTTAAAAATAAAGTCTAAATTTTCAGTGGAGTGCTGAGGTAAGAAACCCAATGGAGTAGGGTAGAGTGAATATAAGATGAGTAGATGGAGACAAAAACAGAAAGTATTTTCTAGAAATTAGCCTTTGAAAGGGAAGAGGTATTATATGGAATTGGAATGACTTGGTTGAATAGCTGCATTAAGAGTGTAGTCCTTAATTGTTCAATGTCGAATTAACTGGATGTCTCCAGTGGATCATTGAAGCACTTTTTGCTTTACTCTGTGTTATTTTGTAATGTTTATCAATGATTTGGATAAAGGAATATATGCCACACTCATAAAATTTGTAGATGACATGTACCTAGAAGGTACAACTAACATATTAGATGCACACTGAATGACACAACCAAGGATCTAAAAATATCTCTCCCAGTTAGGGCATTGAAGTGCAATCATGAATGATGTAGCCTAATACTAATGTTAATAGATCAACCTCACAAGTACAAAATAGGACAGAAATAGTTTTAGGGTGGTTTGTGTGGAGAAAAAAATCTCAGAATTTTGTTAGAATGTGATAAGACCAAAATGAGTTAACAGTGTGATCTGAATAAAATATAGACAATGAAATTTTGGACTTCATCCAGAGGCACTGAATTCATAAATAAGGACATGTGATAGTCCTGTTCCATGCTGACCTGAGCAGACCATATTTGGAGTATTGCATGCATTTCTGAACATCACAGTTAAGGAAGGACGTGATAACCTGGAAAAAGTCTAAAAGAGATGACCTAGACACCTTAAGAAAATTTTATGTGAAAAGAAATTGAAGGAACTTGGTTTGATAAGACTAGAGAAAACAACTCAAGTCTGGGGAATATTATATATTATATACTCATGTCTTCAAAAATGTGAAAGGCTAACATGTTAAAGTAATAGTAGAGTCAGTCTGCTTGCCACCTAAGGGAAAAATTGGGAGTAATTTGATAGAAGTTACAGAGCAAAATGAAAGCTCCATGTGGGAGGAGAAATACTTTGTAACCAAATAGTTATCAGAAAGTAGAATGACAGTGTCCTTCCTCAGTGCCAGAGAAAGACCCCTGTGATCTCCTTCTGACCGGTTGTTTGACCCCCTTACCACCCGTGGTCTGAGACCTCCAGAAGCAGCAAATGCATCTGCTAATTCAGTCACTCCCAAGGCCTGCTCCTGGTTTTCTCTGGCTGGGGCTATGCTGGTGTGGCTTGCACTGGATTGAATTCCATTGTCATCTAGGTGTGACAGACCTTTCCTGATGACCTTTTAAGTTGTCTGGCATCTGTGTGCTGAGAAGTCTGGAAACCACCACTACTGCCAGTGATTCAGTACCCCTAGGTCTGCTCCTGATTTGTGGTGGCACAGCTTGCTCTGAACTCCATTCCTCTCTCACCATCATACAAAAAACCTTTCCTGCCAACCTTTAAAGTTGTCTTTGGCTGGAAATTTGTTTCACTCCATCTTTTTGTGGGTTCTGCTGCTCTAGAATTTGTTTAGAGTCATTGTTTAAAGAGAGGTATAGGAGAGAGTTCAGGGCAAGTTCCTTCCCTTACTCTACCATCTTGGCTTTTCCCCCACTTTCCAGTCTTCTTACACCTTATTCCCTAACATGTATACCCTGAGCTACTGACAATGGCCTCCTGGCTGTGCCATGAACAAAACTCTCCATCTCTCATCTCTAGGCTTTCTCTTTGGCTGTCCCTCATGCCTAGAATGCTCTCCCTTCTCCACTCTGACTATTGACCTCCCTGGCTTACTTTAAGTCCCAACTAAAATAGCACCTTTTACAGGAATCCTTCCCTAACACCTCTTAATTCCAGTGCTTTCCCTCTTAATTATTTCATCTTTATCTTGTATATAGTTTACTTTGTGTATGTGTATATGTGTATACACACACACACACACACATATACATATACAAGCTGTCTCCCTCATTAGATTGGAAACTCCTTAAAGAGAGGCACTGTCTTTTATTCCTTTTTTATCCACAGGGCTTAGTATAGCCCTGGCTCATGGTAGATGCATAAAACTATTGATTGATTGATGTACATTCATAAAGTGGAGATCATCCAGACAAGGAAAACAGACATATTTAAAAGTCTCGAGTTAATATGAGATTGGGATCAGTAGAAGTAACCAGGAATGTTTGACTCAAAGAAGAGAAGATTCAGAGGTGTATGATAGCTTGGTTTCAAATACCTGAAGGATTTTTGCAAAGATAAAGAAACAGAATTAATTTCTTTGGTTTCCAAAGGCAGATTTAGGAGCAAAGGTGTATAAGCTAAGAAGGGTTCACAATACTCTCCCAGAATTGAATAGACTACCTCAAGGAAGAATTCTGTTCCCTCTCATTAATGATGTTCAAGGTAAGGCTGGATGATTTGCTTATTCATATTTAGGTAGACTAGATGGTCTTGAAGGTCTTTATGATTCTGTACATTCTGAAAGTTAGTCATATGTGTGAGGCTATGTCATGACCTGTGAATGTTGAGGTTACACATTGCAAAATCATATAAAAATTCCCATTTACGTTACTTTCTCTACATTAAGCAACCTAAAGGCTAATATATTACAGGAGAAAATTTGTGAGAGGAAATAATACATAGTGAAACCCTTTATTATCATTTTCACAGAAGACCAGTATGGTTGATTCTAAAAATAAGGCCCATCTTGAACTCTTGAAAAGAAAATGAGTCTCAATAAGTTAAATGTTGAGGAATCTATACATTGGCAAGCCCCTTCTCTACTACTGAGATCTAATATATAGGAAAATGCCTGGTGGGGGTTAGAAAAATAATGGATACATATCTTCCTAAATCATAAAGAAGCCTGAAGTCATAGCACACAGGTTTAAGTTTAATGGGTTCCTGAAATTGATGGGAGGGAATGTTGTGAATCAGTTTTCTAGGCTTTTGAATGTTCCATTGTCATGTTCTAAGGTTTATCCTAGAAGTTTGGAACCATTCAACTGGATAATTGAGTTTGGGGGGGAAGGCAAATGATATATGGCATCTCTGTTAATTAAAATCCTTGCTGGAGGGCTTTACAGTATGCTCAAAAATGAAACGTGTAAAAGCCCCCAAACAAAGCATCACCGATTTTAGCACTTCCTCCTCTGTTACTTAAGGAAATATTAACCTGTTTTTATCCTATTGGTAATTGATTCATAACTAATTTGAGAGGCTTTTAAAAATCTTATTTAGTCTTATTTCTATGTGCAATAAAAATCAATCACTTCACTGAGGGACTTTTCAGAATGTTACCTCAGAGATTCAAGATCCTTTTGATGATGTGTCCATTAAAATACTTTAGTTAAAGAAAGAATAGTTATTATATTCACACTCACTTTCTTTACAAGGATGCAAGATGGGCATTGTTTTCAATAAGCACCAGAACAGAGAAAGAAGCAGCATATTACGAACCATTCTTGCCAAGCAAAATCATCCACACAATGGTCAACTAAACTCAAACTTTTGGGTTAAATTTTCAAACAGTTGGAATGAGAAACTTCTCAGAAAAAACTATAACTATGTATGTCTTATACAAAATTTCAAGATGTGCAGTAAAATACTTTGGACACAGAGAATGAAGATTTGCAGATAGAATGTCCAAATTTTTTCATTAATAATTATGTTGGGGTTTAAGAGGAAAAAAATACCTCCTCAGTAAAGTTAGTGCCTTTGTGATGTATTCTTTTACTGTTATAGTTAAGAGCTGAGAAAGGAAAGAAGATATTACATAAACAATTGAAAGTGAGGAAGTTGTCTTTTCAATAGTCTCTAATTTTTCTTCATTTGGAAATTTCTCAAAACTACTTAGCTATTTATTTTTCTTTCCTGCTTTATTTGAGCCAGATTAATAATTCTTGAGATAGCCTTGACATAGTGTGCTTGATATGCCGCTATAAAAGACTGACTTTTCTACTTGGTTGTATGTTTTTTACATGATATGTCTAATAATTTTGCATAAGCTTTTTGTATTATTTGTCCCAAGTTTTTAGTTCATAACACTACATTCATGCAATATTTATAGAATAAATAATGTCTGCAGACAAAGCCCCAACCCATTAAATCAATTATATATGCATGTAATTATATTATATGTATACAATACAAATATATGTATACAATTTTATATATATGTAAATACATATAATATGTATACATACATATCCAATGCTTAAAAAGTTTCATGATATTTGAATTGACCTATGGGGATGAGATGGGAGTGGGGAGCAGGGTGAGAAACACTCAGGAATTTGTATGGCCACTGATAGCTGCCTACATTCTAAAGCTCAGCTTTCATACCATTGTCACATTGGTAGTACATTTTTCACAGATCTTATAATAACCTAATAATAGCTAATAGCAATTGAATGTTGGCAAAATGCTTTACATATACTATCTCACATTAACCTCATAATAACCTTTTATTATCCTCATTTTACAGGTAAGAATATTTAGGTCATGCTTAAGGTTATACACATATTAAATGTCCAAGGTAGGATCTAAATTCAGATCTTCCTTTCTTCAGGTCCAGCACAATACCCATAACCAACACTACCATTCTAGAATGTCTGTTAAATGTATTACTGTCAAGGGTTCCAACATCCTAGTCATCTAGATCCACAAAATACCTGTCATCCTAAACTCGACACACTCTCTGACCAACCATGTCATTAAAACCATGTGACATTGGAAATTATATGTTTAATTCAATTCAAATGGTGGGGGAGACACTATATACAAAACACCATGCTTTAAACACTAAGTGGGGTTTCAACATAAGACAAGTAAAGAAGCAAATAATGAATGATTACCATGCCCCAGACACTCTGGTAAGTCTGGAGATACTATAAAAATAAAGAAAAAAAGAAGGTATCTTCCCTGAAGAAGCTTATCTTTTAATAGGTAAAGTCAACAATAAGAGGAAAGTAGAAAAGATTTACCTTCATAGCTTGCTAATCTCTTTGTGATGCATTTATCATTCCCCTTAATTGAAAAAAAAACTTTATTAAATAATCACTATACTTTCAGTAATTGTTAGGTATATTCACATGCATATAATCACATGTATATAAAATGCTTGCATTCAGAGACAGGCTTAAATGAATCACTCCAGCCCAGTGTTTTGAACTTAGATGGTAATCAATAAAGGTTTGTGAATTATATTGCATGATTTGAAAGGGAAATTTGAATTTATTTTTTTCTGTCTTCTAGTGACCATTTTACTAATTGAGTAAAAATTTACTCACATCTATTTCCTACTTTTAAGGAAATGTACTTCACACAGGAAGAATGGGTGAACCACTTAATTGAACATAATTTTATTGATTTTTATCTTTCATTGTAAAATGTACACTAATGTATCTAATATATGTTACACAGTAGTTTCAAATTTTTTAATTTAGTCAGTCAAAATAAATTCATCTATTTGAGTTTTAATTCCCTTCAACTTTAAAAATAAAGTCTAGAAAATTTTTTTGGTTTTTTTTTTTGTTTGTTTGTTTTGCTAGACTTATGAATTTATTGGTATAAAGTGTGTATTCCAGAAGAGGGAAAAGCATTTGTGCCAAGTTAATTTGATAATTGGAAACTGAGCTGTGTTTCTTTTCATAAAAGTAGGCATCCTTATTATAAAGTTGGAATTTAAAGAACTCTTTATTTTAAATCTCTTAAAGGAAGTAAATGATTGCGGACTTTACAAGATAAAGAAAAATTATACGATGTATGAATTATGTACCAAAAAGAATTGATTAGAAGATAATTGGCAATAGTAGATGAGTTGGCATCAAATCTGAATTTTCTATGCTCTAAAAAAAGGAGCCTTTAAATTATCTTTTCCCATTCTCTGCTCAAAAAGGCACCAGTAAAAGTCGGAAGCTGTTCTTGAAAAATCAGCTTTATGACACCTGATAATCTCTTATTGTGGCTGTATGTTAATCCCTTAGAACCATTTGTGACAGCAGTAGGAGCGGCAGTGAGAACACTTTGACTGGAATAGGGGATGCTTCTCTCTCTTCTGGTTATGGCCTTGCTAGGATCTTAGCACTTTCCTTGGAATTCCTTCCTTCCTTCCTTCCTTCCTTCCTTCTTTCTTTCTTTCCTTCCTCTCTCCCTCCCTCCCTTCCTTCCTTCCTTCCTCCCTCTTTCCTTCTTTCCTTCCCCCTTCCTTCCTTTTCTTCCCACCTTCCTTCCCTCCTTTCTTGCTTTCTTCCTTCCTGTATGGACTGATGGCAAGGAAGAGATTAAATAGATAGCTACACTTGTCCACTATGAAATATAATGATAATAAGATTAATGATGAAAGATGGATAAAGATATAGATGTAAATAGAGATAGGCATAGACACAGATGCTTACATAGACATAGGTATAGATACAAATACAAATATATAATACATGACCATTTAGCAGAAAGAGTACACTTTCACAGGAATCATGAATTGGGCTTCCACACATGATGAACACATGTGACCAGAGAATCTGTGGGAAGGAATGGACACAGAAAGCATATTTGTTACCAGGGTACACACAGGTAAGAGTTGTTCACGTCCCTTATGCTGAAAGGCTGTTGACGTTTTCTCCTCAATTAGCACATTGTTAGCACATTGCTCTCAGCTAAACCCATCCTCCTCCAGCCATTGTTCTGTGCAATTCTTGCTAGCTGAACTCCAAAAGGTTTATTTTTAGTTGTTCTTCCATGAATATTTGTCTCAATTCCAGCTATTTTCTGGTTTATCTTATAACTTGAAGCAACTAGGAATGTTTTGGTTGGAGCTCTTTTAGATACTTCCATCATCTACTGCAAATAACATGAACTAAATGAAACAAACAAAAAAAAAGTTTAAAATTAACCACATCTCAGGGATTTCCTGGAGTCCCCTATATTTGATGGACTAAAATAGAAACTACTCAAGCTGGCATTTAGAGCCCTCCATAACCTGGCTCCAATCTGCCTTCCATATCATTTACTTTCTAGTGTTCTCTAACATTGTGACCAAACTACAGTATCAGCTATTCCCAGAAATCTTCATTCCCTCTCTTGTTCTGACCAGTTACACATGTGTGGCATCCACTCCCTCAATTCTGACCCATAGAATCCTCATGTCCTTGTCTTTCTTCAAAGTAGCTCAGGTACTACCTCCTCTATTATGCACCCCCCTAGGCACTTAATGTGATTTAATTTGCCTACTTTTTTCTCTCTCTCCTGAAATAGCCATTGTATATATTAACTTGTACACACAGTGGATCTCCTCTCCCCCAGTTAGCTCCTTGAAGGTGGGAATTTTTTTTAATTTTTGGTCTTTTTTCACCTATTATCTAGCATAATAAGCATTTGTTGACTTAAATTAGTTGACATTACTAACCATGGTTTTAAATAATATTTCATATGTAGATGTCATAGAAAATTAAAACTCAAAGTTCTCTTGAAATACTATACTATCCATTTCCTACTCTCAAGAATTGCATGCCACTTATGATTATGAAAGGAACAAAACTTTAACATTACATTAGTGAATTACATATCTGTCACTTAAACACAGATGCATGTGTGTAAATTATCTTTAAGTAATGTATTTAAATCACTCAAGAAGCATTTATTAAATTCTTATTATATGTTAGACTTTCATTCTTTGTCTTCATATACCCAATGCCTATCTCTTAAGGGAGCATTTTTTTCAATCTTGTGTGATATATCAATGAAAACATGTTCACGTGGTATATTATTACTAAGGTCCAACATAGACTGACTTGTAATTGTAGGTATTAAAGAAGTCTGATCATTTTGCTAGCATGAGAGGCACTATGACACAGAGGACAGTGAGCCATCCTTGATGTCAAGAAGACCTGGATTCAAATTCTACCTAAGATATGCAAGTTATGTCACCCTGGGAAAGATATTTAACAGATGAGCATGCTGGATTATTTTTTAAAAGTATAAATTAGAGATAAGTTGACAGTTTACATTGGTGCAACTTGTTTCCAAATTGGAAGTATTCTATATTTATGAAATGAAGCATCTAGACCAAAGAATAAAACAAATGAAGAAACAAAAAACCTATAAGCTGACAGATTGTTTAAATATATTATTTACAAATGCATACCGATATTATTTGCAATAAAATTGTATTTAACCCTCTTCTAATTTAAAGCTCAAAACATTTTCAAGGAATTAAAAATTTATTTTATTTCTAATCAGAATGAGAATTATAACCACCAGTCCAAAGAGAAATGATATGGCTTTTCTGAGTTTTTCTGGGAAGCACTCATAGCAGATGGACCAGCCTATTTCCCTGGAACACAGATGGGATAGTTCTTTTTGAGCTGAAGCACTCAGCTGACTGTGAGACAGAATCACAAAAGCACCAGACAACACAAATGTTAGCAGCAACCACAAAATGAAGAGATGTTGTTGATCTACCTGTGATAAAAAGAGCATTGATTATATATGAATCTTTTCAACCAGATTTACATGTTAATAAAATAATTCTGATCAAGAGTGTCAACTTCTAAGATAAAACATGAACAGATAAGTATAAATAGTGAACAAGTATGGAGAAGATTAGCTACATCAGAAAGTGTAGAAAGAGGAGAGAAGGATTTTTTTTTTACTCATTTACAAAAAAAATGAAATATTTCTTACATGGGGAAAGTAGAGAATCAAAGATTGTAAAACTGAGAAGTGACAATAGAGACCGGAGTCCCACTAATATCAACAGAAATCTCTCTACAACATAATCATAGTAACTGACATATCTACAGTACTTTGAAGTCTATGAGCATTTTATAGACGTTATTGAGTTTGAATCTTGCAGCAATTCTATGAGGCAGCTGCTATGAGTATTATTATTAGCCACATTTATAGATGAGGAAACCAAACTTCTCCGTTGTCTCTCTTTGTTACCATAGCAATAGCATCCTATCTAGTGTTCCTTTCTATTCTTTGACATCTGCCATCCACCCTTCATATCATAGCCAGAGAGCAGGTAAGACTATTGTGTTTTACTGTGCCTCAAAGACCTGGCCTACCTAGTCACTAAAACTAATTAACTCTGTGATCGTGAGTAAGTCTCAAGTTTTCCAAGCTTCAGAAAACTTGACATTAGACATTAGACTTGCCACATGGGTACAACAGACATGATAATAAAGTACCTAGTTCTCAGGGTTGTTGTTGACCTCAAATGATGGAAAAAGAGACAAAGGGCCATATTATTAGGTCAGTTATTACTATGAATGGTTGTGGTCATGTCTTTCATCTTCTCAATAAGTGCATGTGCATTTAAGAATGGGGGTTTGTGAAGAAATCTGTCATTTCCATAAGCACCAAGGGAGATATAATTTCCTATGAGTCAACAGATGAATCTTGAGGATTTGTCTGAGGTGCAAAGAGTCTAAGTGACTTGCCCAAGGTCATTCCTTGTCATTCAGTGTCAGAGACAAGATTTGAAAGTAGATCTTCCTGGTAACAAATCCTGTGTTTTATAGCTCCATACTTCCTCTTAAGAAAGGGGGATACATTATATAGGACATTTTATAATATATTATAATACATAACAATATACCATATTAAAATATACACATATTACAAGATTTATGCATTATATTTTTTCCTATTCAGATGTGAAGAGCCAAGAGAAAGAAAATCATTAAGTTCCTTATAAGTTACTATGATAAGAATGGGTAGTCTTTTATTTAGCATAGATAGATAGTTCAGAATATACTCAGTGGTCAGGCATGCTAACAATAACACAAATCTCACATGCTTAGATTCTAGCTCACAGCAAGACCTGTGGCTCTTCTGTATAAAGGGCTTTATAAGGTCCCTTTATTCTTCTTGATTTGTTTACTTTAAAAATTTTGAATTTTGTTCCAGTTACATGTACTTGATTTGTTTCTAAGAACACTTCTTGCACTTAGCATCTGATGATATTTTTCTCTCTGAACACTGGAAAATCATCCTGGTATATGCAGACTAAATACACTACTGCCATCCTGCCTCCCAAATGAAGAATGATAGGAGTTAAGGCAAAACCTAGTGGCAAGCCACTTGATAGATTGTCATGACTATATAAATTAGGTATAACCACCTGCAGATTGGAGTGACAGCAAGGACCCCATTGGATATAATCTATTTTAAAAATCGGCAGCAATGCTTGCTTCCTGTTTAAAGATGTGCCTAAATTAGAAGTGCCACGTGCATAGCTAAACTATTAGCCATTTTTCCGCATTATGTCTCACTGTTGTTTTTTAATGTGCTACATAGAGGAGTATTCCTGATTATTTATACTAATTTGTAAAGACTTAGTTGTAAGTTTTCTATTTACTGAATACTGCAAACCCCAGTATATTTTAAGATATATATGTTTATGCCTAATGTCCCTTTACTATAAACATATGTATATTTCTATATATATACCATATCCATATGGTTCTTTCCACCTGAAATTAGATTTGTTTATATTTTTGTACCATATGTTTTTAATTAGGAAAAAACCTTCCTTTTTCAATCTTTAAAAAGAATTAAACAAGATGTTAAAGTTATCTAGACTCATCCTCATAAAACAAAGTCTGATTCAATTCTCTAGAAAAGAAAATGATTCCTGAGACTTTTTTCTTCTGGTGGATTATCATTTCATCAGAGAATCAAATAATCTTCTAACAAGTAGAGTTATGGGGGTAAAGTTGAATAGTAGATTATAGATAAACCATTCATTTAACTGGTAACAGCAGCAGCAGCAGCAACAACAATAATAAGCATTTGACAAACCACACGTAGCATAGTAGATAGAGAGCTGGTCCAAAAGTCAGGACTGTGACATTATCTATCTGACACTGGGAAATTCACTTATCCCTTCAGTGCTCAGTAACTAAGACAATATATGGCATAATTGTTGAGCTGACAAACAAAATCTGAGAGGAGAAAACTGAGTCTTAGAGTGGTCAAAGGTTTTCCTGAAGTCATACTGCTAGTGATAACAGAAGCAGTTTTTGCATTCAGTTGTACTCTGTGCAGTGTGCAGAATTATTCCTATTATAGCTGTACATAAGTAACTGAGGGACTATCACAATGAAGACATATGAGATTTATGCTGCTTGTTCTTGAAGGCAAAACGAGAAGCAATGAGTGTAAATTGTACAGTGGCAGCTTTCAGCTAAATATAAAGGATACCTTCTTTTAAAAAAAATAGATTTATTATTTATTTCCAACAGCCTTTTGTTTTTTAATTTTGAGTTGCAAATTCTTTCCCTCCCTCCAAGCCTTTCACTACCTACTGAGAAGATAAGCAAAATTGTGTCAATTATATGTGAAAAATCATGCAAAATATATTTCCATATTAGCCATGTGATAAGGAAGGAAGGAAGGAAAGAAAGAAGAAAGGAAGGAGGGAGGGAGGGAAGGAAAGAAGAAATGAAGGAAAATAAATTTCAATTTGCACTCAAAGTTCATCAGTCTTCTCTCTCTCTCTCTCTCTCTGGAGGTAGATAGAATTTTCTCATCATGAGTCTTTTGGAATTGTCTTCAACCATTGTATTGATCAGAGTCACCATTACAACATTGCTGTTACTAGGCACAGTGAACTCCTGGTTCTCATTTCATTTGGCATCAGTTCATATAAGACTTTCGAGGTTTGCTATTTTTTGGGTATTTTCTGAAATCTATTTCCTAGTAATTTCTCACAACACAATAGTACTCCATTACAATCATATGTCCCAACTTGTTCAGTCTGTCCCCAATTGATGAACATCCCTTCAATTTGCAATTCTTTAGTCTCATAAAAAGAAGTGCTGTAGATATATTTGTATATCCATGTTGTTTTATTTTATTTTTATTTCTTTGGGGTACAGAGCTGATACTGGTATTGCTAGTTCAAAGGGTATGAACAGTTTTTATAGCCCTTTGGGCATAGTTCCAAATTGGTCTCCAGAATGGTTGGGCTAGCTCCTAACTCCCCCAACAGCTTATTAGTATACCTATTTTCCTACATGCCCTCCAGTACTTGTTATGATAGGTGTGAGGTGGTACTCCAGAGTTGTATTAGTTTCCATTTTTCTAATCAATAGTGATTTAGAGCATTTTTTTCCTATGACTATAGATAGTTTTGATTTCTTCTTCTGAAAGCTGCTGGTTCATATCCTTTGATCAGTTATCAATTGGGAAACGACTCTTACTTTGTTATGAATTTGACTCAATTCTCTATATATTTGAGAAATTAAGACTATCAGAGAAATTTGCTATAATTTTTTATATAATTTCATTGTCTAAGATATGTTTTATCAAAATGTAGTTTCATTGTTACTTTTAATTAGGTCATTTTTTAAAATTTTGCTCTGAGATCATGACTGCTACCCCTGCCTTTTTTATTTCAGCTGAAGCATAACAGATTCTGCTCCAATTTTTTTTTACTTTAACTCTGTGTATTTCTTTGTGTTTCAAGTATGTTTCTTATAAAAAGTGTATTGTTGGGTTCTGATTTCTAATCCATTCTTCCATCCATTTCCATTTTGGGGATGAGCTCATACCATTCACATGCACAATTATGATTACTGTGTATTTCCCTTCATCCTATTTTCTTATATTTTTCCTTCTCTTTCTTTTTTTTTATCCTGTCCCTCCTCAAAAGTCTGCATTGCCTTGCTTAATCTGCCCTCCCTTTTATCAGCATTTACCTATATCTCTTATCCTTTCCCCCTCCTATTTTCCTACTGAGGTGGATTGATTTCTATATCCAACTGAGTGTGTATATACACTCTTCCATTTTGAACCAATTCCAATAAGAATGAGGTTCAAGAACTGCCTTCTGCCCTCCTCCCCATTTTTCCTCATTGTAAAAGCTCTTCCTTGCGTGCTTCTTTTAATTGAGAAGAATTTCCCCATTCTAGTTCTCCATTCCCCCTTTTCCCACTGTGTCTCTTTGGTACTCTAATTTTCTTTTATGTTTTGGAGATCATTCCAAAATAACTGACTCACATCCATGCCCTCTGTCCATATAGCCTCTTTCTTACTGACCAAATAATGATAAAGTTCCTAGGAGTTATACAAGTATCATTTTCCCATATATTAACATAAATAGAATATTGTCTCTTGATTTTTCTTTCATGTTTACCTCTTTATGCTTCTCTTGAGTCTTGTATTTGAACGTCAAATTATCCATTCATCTCTGGTCTTTTCATCAGGAGTGCTTCAAAGTTCTCTGTTTCATTAAATATTTATTTTTCTCCTGAAGGATTATGCTGCCAGCTGCTATGGTGTCAAAATGGCCAGAGATGGCTGAATGCTGCGGAGTGTGAGAAGAAAACATGGGCCAGGAGGAAGAGTAAAGAACAGCTCCATTTATTTAACTGAGGAACAGGGCTTATAGACCATTTTAGGCAAGCAGAATCAACAAATCCATGTGCCAGGCATTTGCATAATACATAAATTCCTAGTGCTTTGGTTCCCCTTTTGCCTTAAACAATATTGTGTTAATAGTCCACAGGTAGTATTTAGCATGCGTGTGCCATGGGGGTTTTGGAGAGAGCACATGTGTACCCATGTGTACCTTGAAGAACCTTCATCCTGAGCAGCACGTCTATGCTGGGGGGTGGAGAGCCCGCATGCCGAGTTATCAGCCCAAAGGCAAGAACAGGCCTCTGGCCTGTATCTTATCCCAGAATGGACTTTCTCAGAGCTGGCCCTCTACAAGATTATACTTAGTTTTTGAGGGGAAGATTATTTTTAGTTATAATCCTGGCTCCTTTGTCTTCCAGAGTATCATATTGCAAACCTTAATTTAATCTCATACAAAAAACCAAACAAACACATAGAATGGTTAGATTTTTTGGAGTGTCTTTAGGTACATACTCAAGGCTCACAAAGCATTAGAAAAATGTATTATGTACATATGCATACATATCTGTATATGTATGCATACACACATATGGTATATATTATTATATATTATATATTACACATATATATGTAATGCAAACTTGGTCTCAGCCTGTGGATTTAAAAAAATCTCACATTCTTGTATTGTGTAGGTAAAGTTTCACAAAGTACTAGTCATATTGAAGATAAAAAAATCATTTTTAAAGCCTTTCTTTCAAAATGATTATAGGAACAATTTTATTTTAAAAATACACTACACCTAAGATTATGATATAAGAACTTGAGAATTCTAAGAACTCTAACGGAGTTCATCTCATCCAACTTTCTCATTTTATAGTTGAGGAAATTGAGGCCCAGAAAGGTTAAATGAGTTCATACATAAAGTAAGTGGCTGAGAAGGAATTTGAATCAATGTCTCTGATTGAAAATTTCCAGCTCTATTCTCTTTATCATTCTAAATACAGAAAGGATACTTAGAAAATCTTCCATGTTTAATATATTGTGGCCATAGCACCTAGCACCGCCTTCCAACAAAAGCTAGCAAATGTTTCTGACATTTCACGGTTCAGTATTGATTTGGTACCATGCCTCATGAGCATTGCTGATGTATCTCTCTTTTTATTTTTTTAACCAGCTATCTAGAGAACAAAGTTTAAAATAAAATATATATAATCAAGCATAATAGGACGTAAAGTGAAAAGAGAAGACCTTTTGTGTACATATAGAACACTCTCTATCACAGTTTTCCATACTACCCAGGAGTGGGTGGTGGGAGGAGCTAATTCAATGAATACATTTAATCAGGGAACACATATCAAGAACATCCATTAAGGAACATGTGACCAGGCAAACCTAACAGAAATGTTAAATTCCAGAAACACAGTGAATTAAGGAATGTGATTATGAGAAATGCTCTAGGGGCATATGTAGCCATGACTCATACTTTGCTGGGTCAATTCACACCTGTTGCTTTCAGCTGAGGCAACATTTTAACTTTCCTTTCACTCATTTCTGTAGTTTATTTCCACCGGTCTTCAGATGGCCAAGCAGCCCTCTGCTATCATCTCTGGAGACTTTTCAGATATGATATTCCTCTCTTCTATCATCCACTGAGTGGCCGAAAACCTTCTACCTCACATGGAAAACTCTAGTTATTTTAGTGCATAGCCACCATATTTATCCAGGTATCTAGCAAATAATCCCAGGCTATAAGAAAGTTCTCTTGGTGCATAACCAGAGTTCTAGATCCCAAAGAACTCTCATTTGTGGTTTGAAGACTCCTTTTAATCTTCCTTAAATTCCTGATTATGAGTATGCATTCCCCAAAACTATTTCCTGAACTCTATCAAAAAATACCCAGCAGAAGCTATGGAGTGACAAGGCTCCCCTGGCTTCCAAGTAGTTTCTTGAGTTCTATGCAAGTGAGAGTCGGAAGAAGAAAACAATGTTAGATGAAACAGGCAAAGTCATCAGCTTCCATCTATTTTTCACATCCCTACTTTTATTTTACATGCCATGCTATTTTAAAAAAAACCTGGTCTTTGTGCTAAATTGTTCTTAGCAAAAACCACTTGGTTTTTTTAAACATTTAAAAATAAAATGTTCACATAGACTATGTGAATTGGGATGCTAAGTTAATTTAAAGAATAAAAATTCTTTAAGTTAGTAACTTTGTTTTATTGCAATATACCATTTTCAAGTTAACTGAGTTAACCAGAAGGTCTGATTGTTGGAAAATCTTGCTAAAATAAATTACTATTTTTTTCCTGCCTTAATATGTTTTTTACATTTAAAATATTTTTCTTTCATATATCAAGTACCTTTTGACTATAATTTTGAATATAGGAACTTTCATCATAAAGGATATTCTAAACAGAGTTAGAAGTTGTAATAGATTAGTCTCTATTTATGTTGAATCCAAGCTATCCTCAGAAATGGATAATATTTGCCAATAAGTTTCAGACATCAGTTCATTGTTCCTTTCTGCCAAAATTTGAACATGCAAATAATAAGTTTATTTATGAAGTTACAGTTATCTAAGACTTTCTTGTATTTAAAAGTGATTATACATACAAGATCAATTTTGGGAGAAAATTGTTGTCAGTATCAATATGCACTTGTAGGCTTTAACATAATAAAGTAACACTTTAAAATGACAGATTTTACAATGTAGGTTAAAATTGCAATGAGGTCAAAAAAGTATGCAATTATATTTTGTATCAAGAGAATAACTGCACGTAATAAATGATTAAAAAAAAGATTGGACAACCTCAATTGATCTGATTTCATTCAACTCAAAACTTGTGGGGCATATTTGACACTGCATATATAATCTATTTATGGACCTATCTCAACTTCACAGGATTTATTTGACCAGAAATTTCTGAAGAATTAATTGATGCTTGAAGCTATCTTATGAAACTGTGTAAGCAGATTAGTGAATAAGTATAGGTGAGTTAGTTTGCATGAAATCATAAAGCAGAATTTTTCTCAAACATTTCAACAAAACATGAGGAAATCTGTCACCAAGCAACATTTCACTTTGGAAAATAGATTAATCATTGCTCACATTCCTTCAAACATACAGTTATCAGAAAATTCTTGTGCAGACAGTTATATCTTGCCTCGCCTGAAACTGTGAAAATATGCACAGTCTCATTGAAAGTATATCCTTATAAAACTTCCAGATGGAAACAGGCTTGGGCAAATTTGAATAAATACATTGAAACTAAATTGGCTGTCAAAATCTTTAAATTAACAATCATTTCTCCCAGAAGATAAAACTCATACAATTCAGAAGGATCTCAGGAAACAAATAAAAGCCACCTTTTCATAAATGTCCTATAATCTTGGTTTACTTTTGGTTCATCTTTTTTGTCTCCTTTGTCCTTGTGACTCACATTTTATTAATAAGTTATTCCTTTTTGAAAAACTATCAAGAGAACCCCTATTGCCTTTTCCTAGTCTCTGAACCTTTGGGGAAGGAAGTGTCCTACTTGTCCCTAAGATAGTGCAGGGGGGGTGGTGGTGGTGGTGGTGGTAGATAGAACTATCGTGGCAGGATGTCACTTCATGCTGGGCCTGCCTCAAGCCAATCTCCTGGTACTTTATGTCTGATAATGGAAGAAAAAGAGACACTCATAGGCTATTCAATAGTTAATAATAGATTTAATCAGTTAATCAGCAGAAAGGTATGCAAAAACAAAAGCAGTGGAGATACCTGGAATCGATACATCTAAGAGATGTTCCCTATATGAGCTGTTCATCTTGATCCATCACCCAAAATTTGGTGTGCCTGAACTATGTCCTTGCTACTTTGTATGAGTCAACCAAAAAGTGCTATCTACAGCCTGACCCTTTAGCTCCTTGTACTAATAATCTTGAAGACTTATCTCAATTCCTTTTAAATAAAAACTACTCAAATTAGTATGGGTATTAAATGTGTGATGGGACAGCATGTTAGAATTTTTCAGAATAATTTCATATTATTGCATTGGTTTCTTACAATAATCCTTTGAATTAGAATGGTTATTATCCTCATTTTATAAATTAAGAAACTGAGGCTAAGGGACACTGTTACTGTTCCAAGATCATATGACAGTATTCTTCATTTTTTAAAATTTTATATACCACTAAATTTTCCAGGATAATTTATATTATTTTGAACTAAACATTTTCTGAATACCTGTGAACTTTTAAAAAAATCATAATTTACATAATGTGTGTCTAACACTGAGGAGAGGATGTACAAACTACCAATATAGTTTGACTTCAAAGATAACTTGGGTAAATTTTTTTTTAAAACTGGGTTAGAAAAAATATAGAAAGATAGCATAATGTAAAATGCTAGCATAATTGATTATATCAATATTAAAAGTAAAAAATGATGATTATATCAATAGATGCAGAAAAAGCTTTTGAAAAAGCACAATACTTATTTTTAATAAAAACACTTGAAAATATTGGTATAAGTGGATTTTTCCTTAAATTGATAAAAAGCATTTATTTAAAACCATTAGCAAGCATTATTTGTAATGGGGATAAGTTAGAAGCCTTCCCAGTAAGATCAGATGTGAAACAAGAATGCCCATTGTCACCAACATTATTCAAAATTGTCTTAGAAATCCTAGCAATAGCAATAAGAGAAGGAAAAGAAATAGAAGGAATCAGAATAGGGAATGAGGTAATAAAACTATCTCTTTTTGCCAATGATATGATGATATATTTGGAAAATCCCAAAGACTCAACTAAAAAGTTAGTTGAAACAATAATTTTCATAATAGTAGGACATAAAGTAAATGCACATAAATCATCAGCATTCCTATATATGATAAACAAAATCCTGCAAGAAGAGAAAACCCATTGAAATAACCCTAGACAGTATAAAATACCTGGGAGGACATCTGACAAAACAAAGCCAGGAACTATATGAACAAAATTATAAAAAAAACTACTTATGCAAATAAAATCAGATTTAAACAACTGGAGAAATATTAATTGTTATCAATATAAAAATGGCAATTTTATCTAAACTAATTATATATTCAAGAGCATCCCAATTTAATTACCAAAAAAAAATTACTGAATTAGAAACAAATAACAGAATTCATTTGGAAGAACAAATTTCAAGAATACTAAAGGAAATAATAATAAAAAATGTAAACAACAGAGGTTTAGGATTACCAGATCTTAAACTATATTATAAGACAGTAATTTTCAAAACTATCTAGTACTGACTAAGAAATAGGAAGGTAGGTCAGTAGAACAGAATAGACACACAATTACAGCAGCAAATATAATAAACTTCTATTTGATAAGTGTAAAGATTTAAGGTTTTGGGATAAGAATTCATTATTTGGCCAAAAAAATGTTGGGAAAATTGGAAAGCAGCATGGTAGAAGCTGGGCATAAAAAATATCTTACACCATTTAGTGAGATAACATCAAAATAGATATATGTCCTAGATACAAAGAGATATATTACAAGAAACTCAGAAGACCATGGAACATATTACTTATCAGACTTATGGACAGCTGAACAATTTATGAATAAATAAGATATGGAGAGCCAAGTTAGATATAAAAGGGATAATTTTGATTACATTAAATTTAAAAGATTTATACAAATAAAACAAATGTTGCCAAGATCAGAAAGGAAGCAGAAAAAAATGGAGGAAAATTTATAGACAATTTCTTAGATAAATGTCTCTTGTCTCAAAAATATAAAGAACTGCATCAAATCCATAGGAATATGAGTCATTCCCCAATTGATAAATGGTCAAAGTTTATGAACAGGCAGCTTTCCAAAAAAGAAATCAAAACAATTTGTAGTCATATGAAAAAATACTCAAAATCATTACTGATTAGAGAAATTCAAGTTAATACAACCCTGAGATATCATTTTTTTACCTACCAGATTGGCTAAAATGATTGAAGGGGAAAACACAAATGTTGGAGGCAATGTGGACACCAATTCATTGTTGGTGAAATTGTAAACTGATCCAACCATTTTAGAGAGCAATATGGAATTATGCCCAAAGAATGATTAAACTCCCTACACCCTCTAACCCAGCAATACCATTTTTTGGTCTATTTTCAAAGATGACTATGGAAAAAGAAAAAGAACCTACATGTTCTAGAATGTTTATAGCAGCTCTCTTTATGATGGCAAAGAATTGCAAATTGCAGGGATGTCTATAAACTGGGGAATGGCTGAACAAGCTGTGATTTATAATTGCAATGGAATACCACTGTGCTATAAGAAATGATAAGCTCAATGATTTTAGAAAAAACATGGAAAGATTTGCATGAAATAAGGAAAAACAAACCAAGCATAACCAAGAGAAGTCTGTATACAGTAATGGCAATATTGTTTTAAGAATGACATTGAATGAATGTCATTTTGTCTATTATAAATATCCAAATTAATTATTAAAAAGATGCAAATAAAGATGCCATTGGCATACAAGAAACAGAATAAAAGTCTATGTAGAATAAGTTTTACATATGTGTGTGTAAATATAAACTTACTTGTGTCTAATGGTAGCCACCTCTAGGAAAGAGAAGGGAAAGAAAAAAGAAATTTACACAATATCTTTATTATATACTTAAAAGGAATAGAAAGTTGTACCTAATAAGTTTGCAGTTTCATGCAATCATATATATTTTTAGTATACTATGTTATGGAAATGTTTATTTCATTCCACAAAGTAAAAGCAAAATAAATAAATGTGAAAAGGAAAATAATATAAAAAGGAAAACCTTGAAGATTACATTGCTAAGGGAAAAAAAAAATTAAAACTTTTTGCAAATAATATCTACAAGAAAAAAAAACTTATAAAGCTTAACAAATTCTTGATATAAGAAATGTTCTCATTTGAAAAAATGAAAATCTGTTCACTATTTGAATATATAACCACATTTAAGCTGCTGTATCAACAGCACAGTGATAAAAAGAAAGGGAAACTGTGGTCAGGGCTACATGTCTAGATAGAAGAAATGAATCCACAGTTGTTTCATTTTGGGGAGCTGGAGATTTGGTTACAAGAAGACAAAAATGATCAAATTGACTGATCAATTTTTATTTTTCACCATTTTGGGACATCTTAGTATTTGATCAGGTAAAATACTGGATGACTTCTTTGTGTTTTTAATACCAATGTTCCAGTGTCATAGACACACACTACCAAAATTCCAAACTGTGGAGGCACCTGAGTGAGTCACTTAAGTTTGTTTAAACCTTAATCCCTGGTTCCTGTTCATTTAAAATCCAATGGAATCAATTCACCAAAAATTACTACATTATCTTTTGATTATACAGTAACTGCTTTAGTTCTGAGTGATAACATAATTATTCTTTGATATGTATTTTCTTTTTGCATTGTATTTTAAGGTGATATCAGTATACAAAAAAAATTGTTTAAGTTCCTGCTTCCATAACGTGGTCACAGTTCCCTGTATCATCTGTTTTCAGAAAGATTTTGAGAGTTGCTGTTATATAAGAAATAGACTCTAGAACTTTACTAAACAGTATTAGTATGAATGAATTAGGTTGGTCACACATGGCTTTTCAAACATAGTGAGGAAGTCATGAGATATTGTGAAGGTATCTTAATGATTGTCCACTCGATTCTTACTTTAATGACTCATAATTTTGAGATGTACAACCTCTTTTAGGTCCCACCACCCTAGAAAGACTTCAAGTATTTCATGCTACTCTCCATCGCCCACTAGGTGGTGCAGGCGATAGGACACAAGACCTGGAATCAGAGAGACCTAATTTCAAATATAGCTTCAGTAACTTACTAGTTGTGTGATGCTGGACAAGTCACTTAACTTCTCTTTGCCTTAGTTTCTTCATCTGTAAAATGGTGATATTACTAGCACCGTCATAATGGAGTTGTTATGAGCATCAAATTATATTTGTTAAGTATTTAGCACAGTGTCTGGTATGTAGTAGACATTTAATAAATGTTTATTTCCTTTTTTATTTTTCTATATGCTCCAGCCAAACTCTTCTACTTGCTTACTACGTGTTTAATATTTACCCCCGATCTCACTATTTTGTACCAGTTTTTGCCCATGCCTACCATTCTCTCCTTCCTTACCTCTACCTCTTACCATCCCCTGCATGTTTCAATTCTCAATTTCAATTCTAACATGAATCCTTTTTTAGATCCTTGCACAGTTGTTATTGTGCACCTTATGAAACCACTTTGGATTTACTTTTTATATGTTTTGTCTTTTTAAATCAGGATGCATGTTATTTATCACCAGTAAAATGTAAGATCTTCTAGTGGAAGATTGATTTTGTTGTTGTCTTTGTATCTACTAGCACAGCACCAATGCATAGTAAGTTCTCGATGTTTAATATACTCTTGTTAAAATTGGATAGAATTTAACCATGGATGGTGCAATGTAATCAGTGTCAGTTTAGAAAGGCCTAAAACTAGAAGATGAACCACCAGTAGTTAAATTGAGGAACATAACAGCTCATATAATAATATCTAAAGGTATGAAGCAGTTGTGATCAGTTTTAATAGAGGGAGAACCCATATTAACAAAATAGAAAACCTTTGGAATCATTGAAATATTTGTAAATTATAACCAAGAAATACCAGGAGAAGTAATAACAAATAAGCACATTGTTGGCTGAAATATTCTGACTGCAGAAATTTGTTTTCATCTCATTATCACTTGGTCTGTAAGCAGTAGCAGGTTGAGATTTTCAGAGTTAAAGATGTGTCACTAAACATCCTGCCAAAATGAAGCCCATAAACAAATCTAAAAGAATCCATATTAATGCCTGCAGCATTAACAGAGATAAAAGGGATATTTCCCACACTCTCCATGTTATCATTGACTTTTTACATTCACTCTACTCATATGGTCAATCAAAGTTGTTTTCATTAGTTGGAACATTTACCAGAAAAAAAGTCAAATTTTCATTTCACAAATATTATAATCGATGAGTTTACAAATATACCAGGCTGGGAGATGATAGCTTGTAAATAAGGCATATTTCCAAAGCCCTTAATATAGAGAATTAGGAGTGCTCAGAAAAACTTGAATTAAATGTTACTAAGTGAGTTTTCAACACAAGGGTCCCTTCTATGCTACCAGAGTTATCCAGATGTTTCAGAACTTATCTTTACTATACAGCATTAAATTCCACTCACATTGGGTTTTATCCAGCTGCAAATGCATCCACATGTTACAATATTTATGGCAATATTTTGCTCCAGATCATAGAATACCAAAGTAGAGATAAAAGCTTAGTACTCAACATTGTTATGCCAGCCATGTTACAGAGGTCCCGTAGTAACAAACAAATAAGCAAATAAACAAATAAACAAATGGATAAATAAAATAAACTGGGAATACCTTGGTGAACTTTTTATTGAGAGTTCTCAGACAAAGCCTGGTCTAATTCAGGTTCTCTAACATGTATATGTATATCCATATCTAGATAGATAGATGGATACATAGATTGAGAGATAGACAGATAGACAGATCACACTTACATACATAGATGAGATAATTAATACCTTCACCAAGAGAAAAAATGTCAGAATAGAGTCTTAGCATAGATCTGTGGTCAGAGGATGAGAGATGGATGATCTTGCAAAGAAGACTGTCAAGTGAGCAGTCAGGCATAGGGAGGAGAAATAGTAAGGAATAGTATTACATAAGGCAATGGAAGAAAAACTCTTAACTCCTTTCCAAAAGAGTGTTCAACAGTATCAAAAACTGTAGTGAGATCGAGTAGGACTAAAAATGAGGAAAAAAATAACAGAAGGACATTGTTGACATTGGCTCGAGAAGTTTCAGTCTAGTGGTCAGGTAAAAAGGCAGACCTTAAGATTTTGAAGTGAATGAGAAGTCAAAATGTAGAGGTTAATGAAAATAGGTGACTTTTTTTCTTAAGATATTGGTTGCAAAAGAAAGAAGATGAAAGACTATATAACTTGACAGGAAATCAGGGTCAAGAGGAGTTTGTTCAAGGACTGAAAGGCCTCAATTATGTTTGGAAAGGAGTTGGTATATAATAAAGGATGGAAAGTAACAGGTAATGCTCAAGTTCCTGGAAAGAAAAGAAAACATGAGATCAAGGGAAAAATCCCTACTTGGCTGATTTGGTCTTAAAAAGGACTATCACTTTCATCAAATACTAGAGCAAAGGAATAGTGAATGAGACCAATAAAGAAATGTTTTGAAGTTCAAAGTAAAAGAGAAGGAGAAAGTGGTAGATAACTTCAATTTCTTTAGTAGAATGGAATGGGAAAAAACTCTACTATAAAGGAGAATGGAAAGGATGGTATAGGGAGCTAAATAGAAGATTTAGAATATTTTGGAATCGACATTTTACAAAGTATAATAGCGAAATAAACCAACCAAACAAGGTGTATCATAAAACTCTTCTGTTCTTCCCAAAATGGATATGAAAACCATATTGCGTAGTCTCCTTGTTCCATAACTATTTATCAGATCATTTGTCCCTGGGCATATTACACTTTATCAGCCACAAACAATAGTTCCTTTTTCTTAGATATCCTATAACTTTTAACCCATGTCTATGGTTTTGATTCAATAGTAGCCCATTTATAAACGGGGACTGTGGATATGCCATTAACATGCAAACTCAAAAATACATTCCAGTGTTACCATGGTCAAATAATTAAACTTATATTCATGTACAATGCTGTAAGATCCTAATTTACAGACACATTTCTGGTCTCTTTTAGTGGAGACAGAATCTGCACTAGAAATACCCTACTTGGATGAAATCACAGATCCAGATGTGTATATATTATATGCATCTAGATACATAAATCTTATACATATATTTTACTTTATGTGTATGTATGTAAGTATTACATGCTATTCATTTAATAATATTATACTTAATGGTATGCATATATGTGTGTGTATATATATATATATATATATATATATATATATATTATTCATGTTTGTGATGTGTTCCCCATTTTTATTCCTTGCTGTGTTTACATTGTGATGTGAACTTTAATGAGTTCTTTCTGGTAAGGAGCAGGGGACACATGAAAATTTAAGAGGATGAAGACAGAAAAATGCTGAGTAGACAGGATATGAAATATTAACATATATTCAATTCTAAGAATGAGATAGGTGCCACACCAACTTCATTGCACTTGGTTGGCAGTAGTGAAAATAAATGCATACTCCTTGAATTGAAACACTGCTGTCAAAAAAAGAATTTGTCGAAAGCGGAACTTGATACCTTGACTGTCTGGTGCTGTTATCTATTACTGTTCTGTCATGCAACAAAACTTGGTCTATTGTCTGGGCAATAAATATGAGCTTCTGGGAAGACATTTGAATTTATGTTCCTGCAATTCAATGATAGTTCTTGTCTCTTGTAAACCCTAAAATTCTTTAATTTGAGCTTAATAAATGCAAAATTATTGAAATTAGCTAAAGTTCTAATTTCCCCATTAGGATACTGATGTCTTCCAGTAATGCTGCATTTTAAAGGAATAGAAGAATTAATTGTGACTCTGTACATGGTAAAAAAAAAAGATATACTTGCCTTTTCCAACTTATTATTTTTAATTATTTTTCGTGGGCCTCCATGTCTCCACAAGACTGGAAGTAAACTCATGGTCCTAACCCCACTGATGATAGTTTTAGAATCTCTGATCTGTTCTATTTCTGACTTGAACTGGTTCACCCTTCCCTAGGCAGCCTGGTGGCTTCCCTCTCCCAGGCAGTCAAGGTATTAGTGCTAGATTTAATGCACAAATCTAAGCAGTTTAACCCCACTGCAACTCAGAACTTTCAAGCTAAAGTGATCCATCAGTCTTCATCTCCCTGGTAGCAGGGACTATAGGCATGTGTTCCCACATACAGTTCTAGTTTATTTTTCAAAAGCATTTTGATGAAGTGTGGTGAAATCATAGATCCCTTATTTAGGTAAGATAATTCTGTTTTATGTCACTGATAAAAAAATGATAAGGTACCTTAGGTAAACAACTAGCATTATTTGAATTTCATTGAATTTTATCTCTTTTTTCTTTATATACTTTTACTTATGACAAATAGAACTTGTGAAAGGCTATTGTGGTCTATATATGGTGATGGAGTATTGTATTTACTCCATTACTTTCCTCAGGATTGTTTATAGGTTACAGATGTAAAGAAAGGGAATTGAAATTGCTTTTGTTATACAGGCAACTTGGATTACGCCCAAAGGGATAAACCTTAAAAAAGAAAACTAGTCTCTTTTGTGGCTTGATCTCCAATAAGAAGCTTGCAAGTTGAAGTTTTCTATTCTTCAGAGGTATTGGGGAATGATTTCAATGATATTATATGATATTCTGGAGCTTATAGACAGGTATCCAGAAGCTAGGGAGATTGGAAGTTATGATCTAAATATTTCTTCTAAGGATTTAAAATTTTTTCTTTAGGTTGTTAAAATACTTACATTGGAATATGCGTATTATGAAAATATTTTCTTCTTTTTCTATTATACTAAATATTCTTTTTAAATGAACCATATACATAAACTCACACAATTTTCATTACATAAAGTGAGTAATTTCAAGGCCATGTGAGGTCCTCTAGATGCTTAAGTGGGCCCTTTCACTGAGTCCAAACTTCATTGAACCAATCCTTTCAGGAAGTTTGGATTCAGTCAAAGGGCTGCACTTGAAGGCCTAGAGGGCCACATGAAGCCTTGAGGTAGCAGGTTCCCTAACCCTGAATTAGGTAATTCAGGAAAAATATACAAAATGTAAATCTCATTATTTAAGTATCAGTAGTTTCAAAGATGACAAACTAAGTTTTTATTAGATTGTTAAACTATTAGTGATTGTTAGGCTATTTTGGATAAAGGTCTACTAAAGAAAAATTTTTTTAAGAACATAAAAGGTGAAAATGGATAGCCAAGGCAAGAATACTGTTGTACACTGCTCAGCTCCAATTAATGTAATTAACAGTATGCTCCAGATATGATAACTTTGATTGAGTTATAGAATCAACCAAATGAATAAACTCTGCACACACAATTTCTAGATACCAATAATCAATCAATCAATCAATCAAGAAGTTAATAAAGTTCAAAGAGTAAAGAGTTTAGAGTCATTAGATGATGAAATGCATTGAGACTGGTTGAAACAATTAGAGTTCTGGGCCAACACATATCAGAAAAAGAGATTCTAAAAGTTTGTGATCCAGAATAAGTTTTAAATCCCCCCCATCACCTCCATCAACCATGTCATTGGAGAGAGAATGGAATACTAAAAAACAATGTTTCTAGCAGGGAGATAAGAGAACTAGACATGGGAGAAAACTTCCCCCAGGGAGCATGATCTCTTTAGAGCAGAGAGAAGTACAACTTCAGGACTCTATGAGCACCTACAACCTGAGAAGAATTTCATGAGGATTCCAAGAAGGGTGGGGGGAAAGGACTCCATCCAACCAGAAACTATGAGTTATCTTTTTGCCACAGTAGCTATCTAAGCTTAAGCCCACTTCACCTTGGGCTCCTTATAAACTTCTAAGAAAGTGTATTCCAGACTTTTTGGTTTTACTAACCCACCTCAGTAAATACCCATAACTAAAAGCCAATTTTAATTCTGGATGGCTAATTAGTTTCAATTGGACGATCATTGGGGTTCTGTCCATGGGGGAAGACTTGAGCAACATCCACAACCCATCCACTCACATGAATCTGTGTGGAAGAAGACTTAACCTTAGTCTGGGAATTCAGACTATTCTTGGAAGAAGAAGTTTTGTAGAGTGAACCTACACTTGGAGAGTCAGTGCTACACAGGTTTATCAGCCTATTCTCAGCTGCTGAAGGGATGGGGCCTATTTCTAGTTGCTCCATGATTGGAATATATTAGAAAATCAAAAAGAAGAGTGCATTCTGGGCATTACCAGTCTAAGACAGATTCCTTAGTAGGTTTCATTTCTCGAGGGGGGTAAGGTGGTTAATTAATCTATTTCAATATGTCAAGAAGATTAAATCAACCAATTGACTAAGCTGTGTTCAAGAAACCATAGGAAATAAAGAATAGGTGGGAAGTCTGATCATAATGATAACTTACACACACATACTCTGTACCTATATACATATATATGCATACATATACATGTGTGTGCATATATATACATACATATCCAATTATGTTGCTTTAAGTTATTCAAAATAATTTGTCACTATAACTCTATAAGGTAGGGAGAATTATTCTCATTTTACACATGAAGAAACTGAATCTCAAAGTAGTTAAGTGACTTTCCCAAGGACAGAGAACTTTCGTCAAGGCCAGGACTTTAATCTCGATCTTTCTCAAGCACGAGTCTAGTATTCTTACAAAATACTGCACTGCCTCTTGGCAGTAGCCTAGAAATGTCTATTTGCCCAAAGATTTCTGGGAGAAGTCAGCTTTTCAAACACTACTTGAAAAGGATTAATGCTTTGGAACAGAAGACACTAATTGTTGAATGCATCTTTATATTACTGTCATGATCTCATTTTGTTTTTCTTCTCAAAAAGTGTCCAACCCGTTTCTCTCACAACTCCTCATTGCCTATCTAGCATCACAATACACACCCTAACAGTGAGTAATGATTGTTAGCAGAGAAATGAAGAATTATCTGAAGTACATGATATTGCTATATTCTAGCCTTCGATTAGCAGTCCAAGGTGAATTAATCTTTGTTGCTTCCATTAGACCATTCTAAATTTTAGGAATTCAGTGTTCAATATCATTTTGAGGAAAGTTCTAAGGTAGAAAAGGAAAAGAAAACTGGTAAGGGTAGGTGCTCCCAATGCATATTTTTACCTAGATTACATGGAGAGAGACATCTAAAAGCCTAGGTGGCTAGGAATAAAGCAAAAAATCCAAAGGGAGTAAAGGAAATAGGTAAGGAGATAGATATTTATTAAGTACCTATTGTGTACCAAGCACTGTGCTAAGGACTTTACAAATATTATCTTATTTGGTTTTCCCAACTACCCTGAAGGTAGATGTGATCATTATCCCCCATTTTACAGTTGAGGAAACTGAAGCAGACAGAGGTTAAAGGGACTTGCTTCAAGAACACTCAAGGAGTAAGTATCTGAGGCCAGATTTGAACTAAGCTCTTCTTGCTTTCCTGACCAGAGCTCTGTCTATCCACTGTGCCACCTAGCTCCCTGCTCATTTTGTTTTGTGTATTCCTTTTTTTTGATATTATAAGGAATTTTTTTCCTTGAGGGAAAGAATGATTGCAGGCAACTCTAAAATACAGGCTTTCACACCTGTACCCAGAATAGTTATTCTCTGTTGTTTTCCTTCACAAGAGAAAGTGGGTCTCGAACTTATGGAATATAGAAAGTCATTATGTAAACATTTGAACGTCAAAGACAGTAATCCCTGAACTCTATGGATGTAGCAAATTATTTTTGTTTCCGTAGTTGTGCCATTCAAATTATATACATATATATCAACACTGGCATACAATTTTGAAATAACATCCTTTAATATTCCCATTGACTATTTGCACATATAGAAAAAGACAATGTGCTCACCCTATTTATAAATGATAAATAAGGGGGGGTTGGCACCATAATGGTGAACAAAAATGCATTGTAAGTCAAAGTAGGTTAGGAAAACTCAAGAAGAGCTCAGATAAATGTAAGAGATAACAAATTTGTGATAATATATACTGAAGGGAAAGAAACAAATGTTGAGAGAATACCTACATCATTTGTGTTATCTATAAAGGAAAATTCTCCCCCTAAAAAAACCCAGAAATACAGAGTTTTTTTTTCTGTTTTAGACAGTCTAATAGAAATGCATCATAACAATTCTGAACAGCTAATTTTAACCATGCCACCTTTTAAAATTACATTATAGTCAAAAATAGATCAAAATGAAATTTTGAAAATTCTTACTCTCCCTAAATAGAAATAATAGCACACTAAATAAAATTCAGATCATATAAAATGTACATAATCCAGACAGGGCAAAATTCTAACACTGACTTTCTTTAAAATTACATAAAAATGAAACTAAAATGAGTCCCAGGATTTATTTTTTTCTTTATCTTTTCCAAGCAGAAAAGTAATTTGTAAAGTATTTCAATGAACCATTTGAAATCTCAATCATTTAAATTGTTCAAGTCTCTCAAGCATTTTAAAAACAATTAAACGTAGCAGCATTAGCAACTGAAATTCTTACCCAACCCATTTTCTTTTTTGCAAAACTCACTGCCAAAAGGTTTCCATGGGAACTGAACCCAACTCTTTAAGTAGGGGATTTGTCATACTCAATTCCCCGGTGGGGCCAAAGAAGTTCAAATTCCACCAGCTTAAGTAGTTCATGTTTAATGCCTCCGAACAATGCATTTTCAATCTTATACCCTATTCACAGACACTGGTACCTTCCTTCCTAAAGATCTGCCAAATGTGACTGTCATAAATGATTTATTTCTTTCTACATGATGATCACTGAGAGCTAGAAGGGACTGAGAGGCTATCTAGACCAGCCCTGTCTTTTTACATTCAAGGATATTGAAGCTGGGAGAGGGTTAATCTACTTGTCCAAGATCACATAGGCAAGTAGACCTCAGACCTAGGAGTGGAATGCATCTTTCCACATACTGCATTCAGTGATGTGGTACCCGTTCCCCTTCACATTTAGATGAAGTCCACACATCATACATATCTTGAAAAATGTCTTTTAAAAGGGAAAAAGACATAGTTAAATAACCAATACATTGTTTTAGATTTATTATTTAATCTTTAAGGGGACAAAAATTAGAATTTTATTTCTTTTCCAAGAATAGTAGCAATAGTTAAACCCTACCCTTTTTATTTGGCTTTAAGATCAACCTAGAAAATCTCCTTGAGACTTTCTGGCCTAGCAGATTGCTACGGGTAACAGATACAAACAAAAACAGAAATGATGGAGGTGGGAAATTTATCTAGTGACACTGATGACTCCGGATAATGTATTGTAAAAAGCTTGTCTAAATGTTTTATTACATTTGCAAAAATTTCATCTACCTTGCTCACAGTTGCAAATTTACCTTTTTCTTTTTTCCTATTAATTCCATCAGAACCAGTTCTAGGTGACATTGTGAGGAAGTTTAAACTTATGTTTAGGATCTGTTTAATATCCTTTTCTGCATCCAATACAACATGAATTTCTCTGTTCCTAATGTCTGAAGGTCAGGTCTGTTGCATTCCACTCCTCCCCTATGATTCTCCATTACCCTTAGGGGGTAGGGAAATTTTACTCTCCTGCCATCAGCTTGAACCTCCCTGCACTGATTGTGTTCCCCATGTTAGGAGAACCTTGACTAACATCTCAATCCACTTAGATTTTACAAAACTACAAAAGAATTACTTCAAAATTATAGCAAGAACAGACATGTGAACGTTTCCTCCAATAGCTCAGTGGCAGAATCTCTTCCCTCCCAAACACACACACACACACACACACACACACACACACACGCACACACACACACACACACACACTCCCTCAGTCTCTGAAAAAGGGAGAGGAATTAACTTTACAGTTTAACTCAGTTCTTCCATACCATTAGTCCACATAATTTAAATATCTAGACTGGCATTCTAGATTATTGCTCCTCATGTCTTTCCTGCTTGGTGGGCTGCTGTACCCTGCCAGGAATCCTAGGCTCCAAGATACCCACAGCTCCTGCTACATCATTAGACCCTCCACTTCCTACACTGAAAAGAACTGAACTGAAAAGAACAAACAAAACAAAACAAAACCCCAAGCTCATTTATCAGGGCCATGTAGCCTATTGGGAATGGGGAGTTGGTCAATATGATTTCACCTGCTATAAATGAATTTGTCCTTCACCCATACATGAAAATACTGTAAAAATAGCCAGTTAAGTAGTTTTAAAGACAGCTAGTTTCAATCATTTAGGCAATGGAAGAAAAAAAGCTATTCCCAACCACATGGAGGGCCAATGGAAAATGTCCACACATGTGATACTTCTCCTGCTTTCCAAGAGCAGGTCCTAATCATCTCCCAGCTGGGCAATGCTGTTTTAGGTTGTCTGAACATTTGGGTATACCCAGAAGTACCCTGTTCCTTTATGCAACCAACTAATACCTGCAAGTCACACCTACTACACCAACTCATCATCACATTGCAGACCTATCTCTTCCTAGTATTTCCTTGAGAAAACTTAGTTTTCCTATGTCCTGTATTTCACCAACCCCAGAGATACCATCCTAATATCCAGCTCTGCTCATTTCACTTGTCTTGTCAAAAAATCATTCTCCATTTCTTCATATTCCACTTATTCTTTGAGGAAAGTTCCAGGTCAGAAGTGAACTCCATCTAATCATCTGAATTATGTTAGATGCTGTTGTTGTTCATCCTTCATTTCCAAAGAGGACCAATGATATCACAGAGTGACGTCTTGACTTGGACATGAATTGGATTTAAATCAGGCAGAGTTGCACAAAATCCTCAGCCTCTCTCTCTCTTCTCTACTCATCAAAACCCAGCAACAAGACAAATTTCAAGATGATTGGTGATGGCCCAGGATGCAGTGAATGACCTTGGCATTTTCTTTCTTTTTTATTTATTTAAACTTAAACAAAAGAAAAGAAAAAGAAATGTATCATAAACAAATATTAAAACTTAAATAAAAATAAGAAAAAAATCGCCATGTGCACAGTAGAACATGAGAGGATTCAAAATATTTAACAATAAATTTCCATTTCAAGAAAGTCTATATAATAAATACTACACACTGTGTTCAGAGCTGTCCATCTTTGCTTCTTTGTAAGCTTTCTTTTGTTCTCTGCTGTGCACTTTTTACTTTGTTCTTTTTTCTTCCTTCCTCCCCTTCTCCCCCAAGTCTACAGTTAAACATGGATATAAACACACACATATAATGGAATCCTAATAAAGCTGCCCCCTATCCCCAATATTCTAATTTCCTTATAGGCCCCACTGAGCAGCAGGCCCACTGCCCCTACCTAGCCACTCACCCCCCACCACACACACACGCACTCAATATCCTTACTTCTTCATATATGCCTCACTACTCACTAGAACAACTGGTGTGTCTATGAACTCATATTTCTCACAAAACAGCAGGTGTGTCCATGTTATGGGATCCCAGCCACTGCCTCTACCTAGGCACCACCCCCAGACCTATTCCTCGTATTTCCCAAAGAAACAGCAGGTGTATCCATGCACTCAATCACAACCACATCCATCTAGTCCCAGACAGGAACACAATACTCTCAACCAATCAGAAAGCAGCACCACTGGGATGCCCAAGCAGGTTGTGGACCCCAAAACAATAGAAAGGATTTTCCCTACGTAGGCATCTGCACAGTAATAGTAAAGAACTGACTTAGAGTGAACTTATGACGTAGAGAGGCTTATTAGAATATCATTATCATATATACATACTGTCCCAAATGGGTTTTTCTATGTGAATTGTGGGTAATTACATGCACAGTTCCACTGTGGCTAGAACCCCTCCCCTATTACCTAATCCCTTAACAAACCCCTCCTGCCTTTTTAATGTTCATAATTTCTGTTATGTAATTGAATCTTTACCCTAAAAAATCCATCTTGCTTTCTCTGAAGTTGCTGGCTCCTCTTGGAACTTAACCCACTTCATGAGAGATGTCAGTCTCAATAAATGTTTATACTTGGATTGGAGGTGGTCTGACTTGAATTCTTTGAGATGGTTCCACCACAACACACCATGAAATTGCAACACACATACACACAAATTATACACACACATGTACATATACTTCCATATATGTACACATGCTTAGATATCTATAATCATACTCATATACAGACATACACATCACATGCATCTATGTAAGACCATTCTATACTTGCTTGTCCTCTGTTGCTCTGAGAGTGGGTAACATCTTCCTTCATAAGTCCCAGTCTTTCCATATTTTTCTAAGTCTACCAGCTCATCATTTCCTACACCATAGCAATATTCCAACCTTATACTGTCTAATCACATACTTTAGGGACATACTGTTATATCAGTTCCTACATAATATTGGTCCCGTCAAATTCATATCCATATGAAGCATGACTGCCAGGTGGGTCTTCATCTCATGCTTCATTGGCCTGGGTAAAGAAAGTCATTCCTGAAGGTCACTCTTTGTCCCAAGAACTTGCTGAAGCACCTTTCTGGCCTTTTTATTTAAGGTTCTAATCTCTTCACCCAAAACAAACAAGCAAACAAAAATGAACAGGCTAAGGACAAAGGCCTTTTCATAGTGCCTTTCACTGGGTAAGAAGCCCCAAGGTCTCTGTCCTCAGGATATTGTCTATCACCAGGTACTCCTAAGTCCAGACCACAGTCAAAGGGGAAAATGACCAGAGGGACCAAAGCTGAGGCTGACTCAGCTTTTAAAGAACCTGCTCCCTACTTCCATCTGTTCAGTAAATCCAAAATGTCTCCTTCTAATCTCATGTGGTTGAGAGCTAGGTGGTATAGTGGATAGAGTGCCAGGCCTAGAATCAGGAAGCCCTGAGGTCAAATCTAGTAATTAGACACTTACTAGCTGTGTGACCCTGAGCAAGTCACTTTACACTGCTTGCCTCAGTTTCCTCATAGATAAAAATGAGTTAGAAAAGGAAATGGTAAACTGTTCTGTATGTCTGCCAAGAAAACCCCAAATGGTGTCACAAAGCTTTAACAAAAATAGCTGAAAAACAACAAATCATGTGGTTAGCAGTCAGTCAAGAAACATTCATTAAATGATTACTATGTGTCAAGCCTGGTTATGGAATGATATGGTTGTTGTCCTTTTTTCTCAAAGAGGACATCCTTATGTTAGAGTCAAGTTACAATGTGTCCAACTGTGGCTGATCAGACCAGTATGAGCTTGGAACGCTCTACCACAGGTCAGACAAACGGATTCTATAAATTTGTACATCTTTGCAGAAGCTTTTGTACGTTCTTGTGTGGTGAGTGTGTGTGTGTGTGTGTGTGTGTGTGTGTGTGTGTGTGTGTGTGTTTCAACTGCAGGGTGGGATTCTCATCTGGCCTAGTATCAGGCCAGGGTTGGGTAAGCAGACAATTTTTAGGGTGCCTTTTCTAGCCCCTTCCTCACACTAGGAGATGAGCAATGTGACCCTTAAAAGGCTGCTCAGACACCCAGCAGGCTGCCAGATCCCACTGCTGCTTCCAGTGAGAGATGAGCCTATGGTCTGGGCCACCTGTGCACAGTGTTGTGACTACAGCTCCCAATGTATCCAGACCTGCTGCTTTGTCACTTGCCTATTGCCCCAGGACTTTGAGATAGGTAAAAATGGTAAAATGGTAGTGGTTATGTCTTTTGTTTTTCACATAAATTGGATTTAAGTGAGGCAGAGCTGCATGAAGTCATCGGCCTCATTTTCTCTTCCAGAGTCATCACAGTCCAGTGGCAGGACAGAGTCAAGATGATGAGATACAGTGGATGACCCTGATGTCTTCGATATCTAACCAAGTTCTAAGGTGCCACAGCACCTGCTTCATCTGCCTTCATGGCTGTTGGAACAGATTGTACAAGAAAGGCAAAAGACAATCCTTATCCTTGAGTACTCACAATCTAATGACAGAAATAATATGAAAACAACTATGTAGAAACAAGCTGTGTATGGGGTAAACTGGAAATAGCCGACTGAACTAGTTACAGAATGTCTATGCATGTGACACAGTCTCTCCAAGATGTTTCCATTCTAACACACTTCTCTTGGAAGCAGGCTCCTTAGCTCCTGTATGGGGAAAGTAGTATCAAGCAAGAAAGTGAATTTCCTTCTGATGCAAAAGATCCCTATTCCAATGAGATTTCCCATAAAGCAAGTAAGTAGCTTTAACCTATGTGGCCATCAAAATTTTTTGTGACTACAGCTTGTGCATGTACTTAAGTACAATCTTACCATAACTTTGGAGCTCAAGGACTAGGTAAAATAAATATGGCTTAAATACTCTTATGGGTAGTGGTAAAGGCCATTAATGAAAGGAATAGAGTTGATAGAATCTCTCTAATCCATGCATCTCTAGGAGACTTAGAGGTGAGATGAATCGGCAAGAAATGACACGCAAAGCACTCTTGTTTAAAAAAACAAACAAACAAACACACAATAACCACAAAGTGTCCACCAGAAGATGTGACTGTAGTATACGTATGCAGAGAAATCGGGTAATTTGAAAAGGAATGAGGCAGTACTAAACATGGAGTTTAAAGTGCCATAAGGATTGATAGAAACATTTACAAAGACAATGCAGGTTTAAGGATGATTTAAGATATCATTAAATTTATTTGCAAAGATTTGTGGGCCAAGATTTCAAGAAACAAATCTAACATAAATCACTGGAACATCTATGTACTTCAGGAACAGAATTTAAACTCCTAACTTAGCTATCTTCACAAAAAACACTATTAGATTTGCATCTAAGTATTTAATATTTACAGGTGGCTAAACGTGGCTTACTAAATTTGAGGATAAAAGGTATTATAACAAGCTTAAATGTTGAGAATGCTCATATATAAATTTCAAGTGATGATAAGGAAGATAAAGCAATATTCAAATGTTTCTACAATATAAAGAGATTAAAATTTTCATCTACTAAGACTTGGGAATAGTACTTCTGACTAATGACATTGTCAAAGGTTGCTACAGAATGTTGATTTACATAAGCAATATGTTAATTTAAGATGCAATATGAAATAGAAATACCACAGCTAGCATATAAGACAAAATTGGAAGTATGAAAGATATTTACTAAAAAGCCATAGTATAGCTATGCTACCATATTATACCAAATACCACTCTAATTTGTTTTAAAACAGCTCTTATAAATAAGCAAAGCACCAAGAAACAACCATTTATGTATGAGTCTGTTTTACTAGGTCATGATAGCTATTTGGCATTATAAAGGAGTATAAAACTGAAGAGAAGAAGTTAGATTATTTATACCCAATTGATTTTTTTCAGGCCCAGAAAAAGGAAATTTTTTTCATTGGAAGAATATTGGGCAGTAGTATGCTAGTAAATAGTAACAAACTGCTCTCTAAAACAACAACATAAAACTATGTGTGTATATGTATGTAGGTATGTATGTCTATATAAATAGATCTATACATAGATTTGTTATAGAATTTACTAAAATAAAAGATGTATAGCACACAACTCAAAATAATAATAAATATTTACAGAGTTCTTTATTGTAATTCCATATAGCCAATTTATTCTCACAGAATACTTTCATTAATTTTTATCCAACTTTATTTTTTTTAATTCATAGTCAAACCCTAGGGTTGAAATTCAACCAGGATTTGACAAATGGAGCTATATTCCAATTCTCTCTTTTCCTAATACATGCATTATCCTTAAATTCATTCATTCAATAAACATTTAAGTGCCTACCATGAACCAGGGACTCTGCTAAATCCTGTACTAGAGGATACAAAAAGGGGCAAAAAAACCAGTACCCGCCCTCAAAGAGCTTATATTCCAATTGGAAAGAAAACCTGCAAACAGATATATGCAAAGCAAGCTCTATACAGGATAAATAGGAAATAATTATGAGAAGGAAAGTACTAGAATCAGAGGGATTAGGAAAATTTTCCTATAGAGGGTGGAAGAGTTGGGGACTTAAAGGAAATCCAGGAAAGTCATTAGTCAGAGAGGAAGAGGTAGAGTGTTTAAGGCATGAGGGACAAGCAGAGAGAATGACTAGAGATGAGACAGAGTGTCTTCCTGGTAGAACAGAGCGTCTTCTTGGTAGAACAACCAGAAGCATTCAGTGTCACTGTATCAAAGATTACAGATCAGGGAGTAAGGTATGAGAAGACTGGAAAGGTAGGAGGGGGCTAGGTCATTAAAGCTTTTGAACACCAAACAGAGCATTTTGTATGTGTTCCCCAGGCAATAGAAAAAACTGGATAGTAGCGGGATGGGGCAGGGGTATGTTAATGATCAGATCTGCGTTTTAGGAAAATCATTCTTGTGGCTAAATCAAGGATGGATTGGAGTTAGGACAGACTTAGGCATACAGACCCCCACAGGCTATTGTAATAATCCAAGTGTGAGGTTGATGAGGCCTACAACGAGTTATGGCAATTCAGAGGAAAGAAGGGGCATATTCAGAGATGTTATCAAGCAAAATTGACAGGCCTTAAAGAATAGCTTGGATGTGGGGAGTGGGTGACAGATAATGACAAATCCAGGATGATTCTCAGGTTTTAAGTATGAGGGACTGGGAGGATGGTGTCGCCCTTCGCAGTATAGGAAAGGGGGGTAAGAGGATAGTTGGTGGAAAGATAAGGTGTTCTGTTTTGTATATAGTGAGTTTTAAAATGCCTACTGGACATCTAGTTCTAAGATCTGAAAAGGCAGTTGAGATGTGAGACTGGATGTCCCTGAGTGATTGAGGCAAGAAAGATAGACTTGAGAATCATCAACATCGAGATGGTAATCAATGCATTAGGACTAATGAGATCATCAAGTGAAATACTAGAGTGGGAGAAGAGCAAAGAACCCAAGGATAGAACCCTAAAGACACCTGTGTTCAGAAGACATGATTTGGAGGAGGATTCAGCAAAGAAAACAGAAACTATTTTTCGCCCTTG
This sequence comes from Trichosurus vulpecula, assembly GCF_011100635.1. Lineage (NCBI taxonomy): Eukaryota > Metazoa > Chordata > Mammalia > Diprotodontia > Phalangeridae > Trichosurus > Trichosurus vulpecula. The sequence continues at coordinate 93,264,205 of NC_050576.1, read as the reverse complement.
TAGAAATTATATTAGTTAAAGTTAGATAAATAGGAGGAGAACCAGAAGAAAGTGGCGTCCCAAAAACCTGTAGAGAAGAGATTATCAGAAAGGAGAGGGTGAGTGATCGATAGCATCAACTTGAAAAATAGTGTGATTTTTTTTCCATAAAATATGAACCAGGTTCTCAGCTGAGAGAGTGGAAAGGAGGAGCCATGGGAGGTTTCAGAAGGGATGATAACATTCAAAAGAGCTGCTTTGGAGAGTGGGATAATGAGTTGATAAGGGAGGGAGGATATAGTAGGATTTCCTACCAACAGTGAGCACCCAAATGAGGTTATGTAATGTAAATCTGTATTGGACTCAGAACACTTATGTGATTTCTTCACTTTCATTCAGTAGCATGTGTATGGGTAGAAAGGCAATTAATGGGGCTAGTGATCCAAATCTGAGGCTTGGCTAGGCCTAATCAATAATATGACTAGGGGGCTAGGGATTCAAGAAAGGAGGACAGTGTAGAGTTTAACTGGTTCACTAAGGGAGTCAAGATGTGGAGAAGATGAGGGAATGGACAGTGCGAGGGAGATGTCCTGAGAGAGAACTGAGAAATTCAGGGATTGGAGATCATGGTGAGGACATTGAGAAGGGTTATGTAAAGGAAGGCAGAGGAGAGGTAAAAAGCTAGTAGACTATGGTTGGATAAGGAGATTTTCAGATCCTTGAACACAGAGGTGGTACATTTGTAGGTGGCCATCTTTTTGTGTAGCTGAGGTGGGATGGAGGAGTAGCTCATGGGAGATAGATTGTAGAATTAAGTGATTATGGTAGTTGAGGAGAATCCATATTATGCCACAGTCCTTTAATCTGAGGGCAGGAGTTGAGGAAGAAGAAATTGTAAGTCATGTATCAAATTCATTGAGAAAGGAAAGAGAATGACCTGGGGGACTGTGGACAACAGTTCCCATATTTTTTTGGTGGTAGATATGAATAGCATGAACTTCAAGGAACAGAGTTTACTGAGTGATGGAGAAAGAGGGAGAACTTGGAGAAGCAAGGAGTATTCCAATTTCTCACTTCTACAGTGGACCAAGGAGAATGAGTGAAAGTGCAACCAGAATTAGAAAGGGTGGCTAGGGAGACTTTGTCATCAGAGTAAGAGGTAGTACAATGAAGGAATAGGAGAGGAATAGATTTAAGATGAAGGGAACTTTGCTGCCTATGGAACAGCCATTTGAGTATACAGTGGAAGGTAGAGTAGAATTATGAGAACTTTGAGGTGGAATGGTTTGAGAGGGATAGGAATGAGGATTCGAGTAGTAAGGGTGTGAAATGGAGTTGGATGATGACTGAAAGGAGTTCAGAGTCACTGAGATAAGAAGAATCAAGCCGGTGTAAGAATATTTAGCAGTGAAAGGTGCCATTCTCCTACCCTCAAGGACAGGTACAATAGGAGATGGGAGGCCAGAGGGCAAACTAATGGCTGCTCTTCTTTTCATTGGAGGTACTCTACATCCCTGTTGGGACACGGGCTGGCATCAAGGAATGGAAGATGCTTTATGCTGATAAAGATGGAGGTGGTTGCTTGGAGCAGATAGAAAATGCCTGGCCTGGTCCCAATCAGCCTTTCCTCAGGGAATATGCTGTGCCAAGAAGGAGATGGAAGTCTCAGGGAAGTAGCACATTAAATCTGATATGTGATCTCCTGTTAAAACTATTTTTCACCCTTGTAGAAATTATATTAATTAAACTGAAAACTCCTTCAACTTCAGCACTATTGCAATAGTATCTTTTTCAAATGGTTGCATGATTTGAATATAGTTTGACACTACCTTATATCTATAATAGCCCCCAAATAATTCAAATCAATTTTATGTTAAATTTTCCTTAGAGGATACATTACTTTTTTTTTACCCACTAGCCATAATAAAGTTGTTCTCCATAATGCTAATTAGATTTTCCTAATTAATCAGAATAATTTAAAATGTTTTCATCATTTTTCTGTCCAATAAAAGACATATGTTCCTGTGTTGAATTATATTTTCAGTATCATGTTTCTAGGAACATTTATTATTTTTTTTAAATTTAATATTATATCTTATATTATCTGACCTAATTAGTTCTTCTAGTTGGGAAGATGCCTTCCAGTGTAATGATGTTAGAAGATACCCTATTTTCCAGAGCTAAAGTCCAGCAAGCAAGCTGTGCCCTGAGCTTGGTATAACAACAATCCTTTGCACTCACCCTCTGGATGATCTACCATGTGGAAAAATGTATTGCATCAAGTGTTCCCTTAAGGGATTTATGATTTTACTAGCTTCTCTATTTCCCAAGAACCTGAGATCAAGAGCAGCAAATAGGCTGCCTCAGAAAGCCATCAATCAAACTTCCTGATAAGCTAACAATTCCAATGCTTGTAACTGCTAAGTAGCAGGAGCTACATACACTCCTGTTCCCTCCATCCTAACCCTGATTCTGTACCCCGCTGAATGATTTCAAGGCTCAAAGACAATAAAAACATGAGACAATTATAAGGCTCAAAGATTCTAATAACTTGGAGACTGCTCCCACGGGACCTAGGAAGCCTGTATTGTCCCCAAGATGCCTGCACACATAGGCCTGCCATAGGAACTGTTTACTCAAAACTTAAGAATGTCTGTGTTTGGTCCAACCTTCTTATGGTATTCTTGGCTTAATACCCTACTCTTGCCACAAAAAACAAGCCACAAGACCACTTCTCAGGAAGGTAGACTTCTACTTGAAAGTGTTTTCCTCACTTTGAAATTAAACTTCTGTTTGATCCCTGATTCTAGCCTAATTTTTGGATCTAGCCACCCCAGGTTAGAACTGGTTCTGGTTGACACAGTTACCAATATTGAAAATTTCCAAGACTCTTAATGATGTGTTGAATTATGTTTTGTGCTTCTGACTACAGTACAGTTTAATAAAAATTCTTTAAGAATATCAGTCATTGAGGGTGGAGCCAAGAGGGAAGAGAAGCCAGGGAGTTTGCCTGAGCTCTCCCCAGTATCCCAACAACATTAAATCAAGTCTCTGAATAGATCCGGGAGTGACAGAAACCACAAAAAGATAGAGAAAGAAAGCTTTACAGCTTAAGACAACTTAGAAGGACTTCAGGAAAGGTCTGCCTCACTTGGGGTAAAAGGGAGTACAGTCCCACTCAGACAGTGATCGACAAGCCAGCAGGAGACTCAAAGCTGTGGCACAGATTAGCAACTGAGGCCTATTGATCCTGGCTCAGCAGACCAGCAGTGAGGCATGCAGCCCGAGTACAGAAGGCGAATTGTGAACCCCAGAACCCCAGCAAAAATGTGACTATACTCGGCCTCACCCATGAAGTGGGCAAGGTACAAGTAACTGAGGCACTGGTGTGGAAGCAGTGAGTGATATTGCCCCCAGCATAAGAAGTTTGGGATAGTGTCCCCTGTGCCACAGGAGTGGAGCTCAAATTTAAAAGTCACGAACTAGGCTGAAAAATAGTAAGAATTAGGAAAAAAAAACCCTAACCATAGAAAAATTACTATGGTGACAGGAAAGATCAAAACAGAAACTCAGAAGAGGATATCATATTGCCTACATGTGAAGCCTCAAAAGGGAATGTAAGTTGGTCTGAAGCCCAAAACTTCTTCTTGGAAGAGCTCAAAAAGGATCTTAAAAATCAAGTAAGAGAGGTAAAAGAAAAATTGGGAAAAGAAATAAGAGTTATGAAGAAGAGTTGTGAAAAAAAAAGAGTCAATAGCTTAGAAAACGAAGCACAAAAATTGACAGAATAAAAGACTCCTTAAAAAATGGAGTTGGCCAAATGGGGTTTTCTCATTTCCTATTTCACTAAAGAAAACAACTCCTTTAAAAGTAGAATTGGTCAATGGAAAAGGAGGTATAAAATTAAACTGAAAAAAATAATTCTTCAAATTTTAGAATTGGGCAAGTGGAAGCAAATATCTCTATGAGATATCAAGAATCAATAGAACAAAAACAAAAGAATGAAAAAAGAAGAAAATGCAGAATACCTCATTGAAAAAAAATAGTCGACCTGGAAAGTAAATCTAGGAGAATAATTTAAGAATTATTGGACTACTGAAGGCCATGATAAAAAAAAAAGAGAGAGTAAGGAGCATCTTTCAAGACATTAATGTGGCCTACCCTGATATCCATGAAAAAGAGGGCAAAATACTCATTGGAGGATCCACCAATCATCTCCTGAAAGAGATTCCAAAAGCAAAACTCAAAGGAATATTGTAGCCAATTCCAGAATTATCAGGTGAAGGAAAAAATACTGCAAGCAGTCAGAAAAAAAAAAAAAAAACATAGTGGAACCACAATCAGGATTACAAAGGATTTAATAGCTTCTATATTAAGGATTGGAGGCCTTGGAATATGATATTCCAGAAGGCAAGGAGCTTTGATTACAACTAAGAATCACATACCCAGAAGAATTGAATGTAATCTTTCAGGGAAGAAATAGATATTCAATGAAATAGGTGATTTTCAAACTTCCAGATTAAAAAAACAGAGCTGAATAGAAAACTTATCTTCAAATACAAGAGAAGCATAAAATGTAAACAGGAAAGACAAAAATCAGTTTGAGATCTGAAAAAGGCAAAGTTGTTTGCGTTTGGTCTTAGGCAGCTAAGAGGCACCACAGTGCACAGAGTGCCAGGCCTGGAGTCAGCATTTGAATTAAGTGTTGAGGAGACCAGGAAATCCAGAAGCCAAAATCAAGAGAAAGTGTATTCTAGGCATGGGGAACAGTCAATGCAAGGGTGTAGAGATAGGAGATGAAGTTTTATGTGCCAGGAATAGTAAGGAGACCAATTATTTTGATATTCTATAAAGTGTGTGAAGGGAAGTAATACATAATTTGAATGGAATAAAGATGGAGAAAGGTTATGAAGAGCTTTAAATGCCAAACACAGGAGTTTATATTTCATATTAATGGTACTAAGGAACCATAGATGTTGTATCATGCGGAGGGAAGGATTGTGACATATTCATCACTGGACTTTAGGAAAATAATTTTGGCTCCTGAGAGACCAGATTGGAATGGGAAAGATCTTGTGGCAGGGACCAGTTAAGATGTTGTTGCAGCAATCTAGGCAGGAGACGCTGAGGCCCTAAACAGTGATAGAAACTATGTGAGCAGATAGAAAGGGATATGTTCAAGAAATATGGCAAAGGTAGAAATAACACGAATGGATATAAGGGATGAGTGAGAAGGAAAACTTGAGAATGACACTGAATTTGTGACCCTGTTTACTAGGGAGATAAAGGTGATCTTTATAAAAATAGGGACATTTAGAAGAGGGATGTGTTTCTTTTTGGTTGAAAAATAATGAGTTCTATTTTGTATATGATAAGTTGAGATTTCTATGAGACATCCAGTAAAAAAAAATCTTGCAGCTTATGTATATATCTGGTTATTTATTCCATAATAATAGGCTAAGAGAACATAAGCATATATTTGGAATACATCGCGGTGCAAGGAAACATACATTGAATTTATAGTCAGAGAACCTGAGTTCAAATCCTGCTTCAGAAGCATCCCAAAATAATATTGTGCACATCAGTTACTTTTGGGGCCTCAGTTTCTTCTTCTGTAAGTTCCTTTCTGAGTTCCTTTCCAGCTATATGTCTATGATCCTATAAACTGAAATAAAAATAACTCATATAAAACTTATATAAAATCCTTTCCTCCCAAAACATCAAGACAAGCAGTAGAAGTATTACCCTGACTCTTACATGAGGAAAGTAAGGCTCACAGAAACAAAATACAAATTTATCAAGGAATCTACGATCTTTATATATTCATGGGAGACACTTCATGAAGGACCTTCTGAAATGATGATTTTCCCTAAAAAGTCAAATTATTTTTTTTTTAAGTAAGGATCTTGAGTTTCTATGCCTCATAAATATGCTAGGGAGGGGAAAATACTGAATCCAGATGTAATGTACAAAGCCAAGGATATGAACCCAAGTCCTCTCACTCCAAACCCATTTTCTTTTCCTGATACCAAAATGTCAGAGTGCTTGACAAAATGATTCCCATGCAGGGCAGCTGCATAAGCAAAAGGAAATAAAAGTACTAACTAAGCATATTTATTTTGTCACTGTCTGATTTCCATCTGCGGTATTATTTTTTTAGGTTCTGGGCAGTATACAGTCCACTGATTGCATGATAATCTTAGATTACCTCCTAAAGAACCATTCAGCTCAAATTATAGCCAAATATGGCTTATAGGATTCAAGCTTTTTCTATTCCTGACTCTTTACATCTGTCTTGTATAAGTCCAAATGATAGATGGCTTTTCATTCTTTGATATGTGATTAAAATTGTATTTCTCCATAAAGGACTTTTAAGGGGCACTAGACAAGGGCACTATGCATACATATGTGTATATATTTCCAGAAATAGTGACTTATTATTTAAATTGATTTTCAAAATTGCAGGTCTTTGGGAATTCATTTACAAAATCCATTCTCCACCACAATTTGCTTTGTATAGACCTCCAGTTTAACGGTTGAAGTGATCTTTGATGGAAAGTACCATTTGTTTCCCTAGGGAGTGTGTGTGTGTGTGTGTGTGTGTGTGGTGTTCTAACATCAGTTTGAATGCTAAAAGTAGCAAGTGTTCCGCAGTTTTAAGTAAAGATGCTGTTGGGAACAGAGAGTGAAAGTAATGGGAAAAAAGTGGAAGAGAATGCTGCTTTTGGATAAAAAAAGGAGTTATTGACTTGTGAGATATTTATTGCTATATAAGCTATATAGCTAGATTATAGATATATACTAATCTTCTGGCCATACTACAGGTAATACAAAGACATCAGATAAACCATCACATTTACATTTGGATTCAGTATTTTTTCCTCCCAGCATATTTATGAGGTATAGAAAATGTAAGATCGTCCTTATCGTTTGTTCTTTTTTTTAGATAATTTGATGTTTTAGGGAAAATAATCATTTCAAAAGGTCCTTTCATAAAGTGTCTCCCATGATTATATAAAGACCACAGATTTCTTGATAAATTTAAGCGTGGAGTAAATTTATTTTTCAAGTAACTTTAGCAGAATAATAAGATCATAGATTTAGAGCTGGAAGAGAACTTCCAGGCCAGTAAGTTGAAACCTTTTATCTTGTAAATAAGGAAAATGAAGCTCAAAGATGCTATTCAAACTTTCCAAATAGCAGATGTCTAAGGCAGTATCAGAACTCACATCTCACTGTCTCCAGGCCCCATATTCTACTATACCACTTAGCTGCCCATGAGGTCTAAAGTAATGTCACATATTATTGATCATATAGGATGAGCAAGGGATGGACATCTTGAGTGTTTCACTGCCATATATGAAACATCAAAATACATAGGAGAATGTTCCAGCACAAATTGGACATATCTTTTATGATCAGAGATATAGGTGGGAATTGTAAAGGATGAGAATACATGAATTGTTATCATTTTTATTTTTGAAAGGAATATTCTTATTTCTGAAGCCACCACCATAAAGGTTTAAAGATCAACCCCTGTCTTGACCACTGGGCAGGCTCAGGTATTTATCATATAACCTGCCATAAGTTCCTTTCTCCAATGGTCATCAGTACAGGACCAATGACTCTCTTGACAAAACTATCTTGTGGAATTCATCACTAGTCTTGAGGCAGAACTATACTGGTTGAAGATTAGAGACTGAATAATAATAATAATATAAAAACCTGACCCCTCTACAACTAGCCTGTCCCAGAACCCCAGCAATGCCTGCCTTGACCATGAGGTACCTTCTCTCCCACTCTTTATTTTATCTCTTTTGTAGAGATTGAGAATTAATCAATAATTCTACTGCTTCTTTAAGATGTGACAATCTAATTAATTATGCTCCTTCCATTTTTTAAGTTAAGTTTAGCCCTAAAATCCTTCTGTGGTCACCATTTTCTGCTACATTGTATAATATGTTCATGTTAAATTTCTCTTCATTTTTTCATGTACAGCTCCTGTAGAATGATGCAAAGTGTATGTGGGAAAAGGGAACAAAGGGGGGTATGCCCATAATTAAGGGCATATTCTATCAAAAGCATATTGAAGTTTTCAGTAGAGTAGAGTTCCTCTACAGTCAAATTGGGTTGGTAAAAGGAGTGGAGAATTTATAGCTTGGAACTAAGAACTGGTTGGTAGATGACAAGCCTAGAGCTGAGACATTTTTTGGTACTTCAGATAGGGGTTCCATTTATTCCTTTCCATAGCAATTGTCCAAGGTCAAAATTTCAGCTGAACCTAAAGCAAGAAATGATGGAGATCATAGCCAGGCATCAGAACCATAGGTTTCACCCACGAGAAGGATTAAGAAACCTGTAAGGATGACTCATCCCAGTAGAAAACCTATGTCTCACTTGATTAGCACACATATATTATGAAAAGGATATTGAGGATCTCCACAATTCTGAAAGTATAAGTTATTTTGGCATGTGTATTTCTCATAGGTATAGCTCTCCATTTGTGAATTCTACTATTGTATACTTTTCCTATTGATATTATTTGTGAGTGTGCAAGGTTAAGTATTTTATAGTTATTAAAAAAAACTATGCTATTTTATTAATACCTTTGTTTTGTATACTCTGCCTAATTAACAAAATGTAAACATATGTGGGCTCGTGAGTTTAGGTTTAGGAATGAAGACTTACAAAGAACCTTGAAACCAGATTGGTCATCCCCTTATGAATCTAACCTGAGAGAAGAGTTGGGACTTGGGTATCCAAGAGGAATGCTACATACATGTTTTGAATTTCCAAGCTTTTTAAATTTGGGGTCTCTGCCCTTATTCAACTATGCTAAATATCTCTTGGTAGTCTATTAAAACCTATGAACCCTTCTCAGAATGGTTTTAATGCATATAATGAAGTACAGGGAATAATGAATTATAAAGGAAGCTCATTTTATTGAAATACAGTTATTGAAATATGTTTAAAAAATCAAACAAACAAACAAAAAACCATCATAGTTTCAGGTTAGGACCCTTGCCTTAATGGACCCTCCATGGCCATTACAGAGGGCTAGCTAGATGAAGGTCCAGACTCAGCTTAGCAATGTTTCTGTCCCTCATCAAAGGATCAAAACATATAACCAACTTGAGGAAATATGTCCCAGTCCACTAAAATAAGGATTTTGTTTTTCTGACCTTTTCATATGTAACTAGGCCATTTGAGGTCAGAAAGTAGAACATTCCTACCAACATAGGGATTGACTTAGAACATTCCTGCTACACTGAGTTATGCACCTTTTCTCCCAAATAGAATCTAAGTTTCTGGAGAGCAAGGACTGTCTTGTTTTTGTCTCTGAATTTCTGTTTATTATCATGGTGCCTGGTGCATATATAATAGTACTTAATGAATATTTGCTGCATTTATGAGTCATGTGATAGGAGCATCAGACTAAGAAAATGGGGACATTAAACCCATAGAAAAGAAGACATTGGGAAACACATGAGGATCACCATCATGTAGAGCTAGGAAAACCAAGCATCATGGGTAGAAGCTGAAAAGAGACAGATTTTGGCTTAAAGAAAAACTCACTGGCAATTAGCATTATCCCAAACTGGAATGGGCTGCCTTAGAATGTAATGGGTGTGATTTTCATTAGAAAATATTCAATCAGATCTTGGATGCCACAGTGGAAATGTGCTACATTCAGATTCAGATAATCCAGATTCTAATTCTATCTCTACCATTACTACATGTATTATTTTATGCAAGTCCCCCCTTTAGGTCTCAGTTCTCAGTAATTAAGAATCATTCAACCTATATAGTTCAGTATCTTGAGAGAAAGGGCTGCTTCTCTCCTCCATATGCACTATAAAGTATAATATTTACATTTGAGGTATTTTGCTCTTCAGTTATATTTACACTGACTTTTTATTTGAAGTCTAAATGATATTTCCATGTTTTCAATTCTTTTCCTTATCTTTAATTTTCAGGTTGTGCTTCAGAATCAAGTATCAAAATGGAAAGCTATCATTTAAATACGTTTAACACTTCAGAAAATAACAGCATGGTGCTAGGAGCTCCAAAATGCATATAAATAGCTCTAGTGTCCAAATTGATACATATGTTTTCCAAAGGCAAAAATCTTCCAGGATTAACCAAACCGAACCTACCTAAAAACAACATCAAAATAACTAAATGACAATAACAATAGAAAGATGTCATTTACCTCTTTGCACGGCTAGAATGGTTTATACATTTCAGCCACTGTAATTTCATCGACCTTTGAACTTTCCTCACCACTACAGTTTGGGACTCACCATAACTATCAATGAACCAAAGAAAGTTGTTAAAGGCTCAAAGAATTCAAATGATTTTGCCAAGTTCATACAACTAATAAGTTTCAAAAGAAAATGTTGAAATTTGTCATTTTAGCCACTTGCAGATGCTACTTCTCATTTACCCTCCCATAAGGGGAAAGAAGGGGAGGGAAAGGGAATAGCATTTATTTATCTCCTACTATTGTACCAGGTACTGAGCTAAATGCTTTTACAAAACCTTGTCTCATTTGTTCCACACAATAACCTTGAGAGGTAGGTGCTGTTATTATGCGCATTTTATAGTTAGGAAACTAAGTCAAACAGAAGCAAAGTAACTTGCCCAGGTTCACACAGCTAGTGTCTGAGGCTAAACTCAAATATTCCTGATTCCAGTCCCTGCATTCTATTCACTGTACCACCTAGCTGTGTGAATTTCCCTTCTTGTTTTCACCACAACCTGATTTAAAACTCATTTATTAAAAAATACTTGCCTTTCTAAGCCATTGTCACTGTTCATTCTTCTTATGTATTCATTTTGTAGTATGCAATAGTCTGTTCCCTGTGGTTATAGATCTCTCTGAAGGTCTTATGCCATTTCTTTTGTAGGGTTCATCTCCCCAATTTGATTAGAAACTCTGCAAAAATAAGGATTGTATCTTATATTTATTTTGTGTCTGCTCCACTGTGTTCTGAGAATAATAGAAGACTAATAAGTGTAAAATAAATCAATGAATAATGCAGTTTTGTGAAATATTTTCTAAAAGTAGGTAGCAGAAGAAATAACCAGTATGAAATTTAAGAGAAACAAAACCTAGGTTTACTATCTTACCTAACTTTAAAAAAAATTTTTTAAATGTTATTTAGGAAAATTAGGATTTTGTGTCTTAAATTATTCAAATGGATGTTTATTAAATTACTGGGTTACCATTATCTTTCCACCCAACTTTCCTGAAGTAGACAACCTTTAAAGCCAATTGTGTTTCTAGGGTCGGTTTTTGGTCATTGATTTAAAAAAATCTAATCCACAGAACATCAGTTCAGTACTTGCTGCTTCTTATTAAAAATAAAGGAACCTCATTTCATTTCTTCTAGAGAAGAGAGAAATAACCACTGGATCATCTATGGAATAGCCATTCATTTCTGACAGATATTCTGCTGATACAGCACCTTCCTACTTTCTGGTCTTGAATTTATTAAGCTCTTCTAGTTCTTGTCTGTTTGATGACATGCATTACGTGTATGTATCTTTACATAAAGCATAGTGACATTTCCTTTTTTGTGTAGACAATTTTAAACAGATGTCTTATTTTTTATTCAGCTAGCTGAGTGAAACAACAAGGACAAATTTAAAGTTCACTGGGAACAAAACACTTAAAAGTAAAATGCTTGACTGACGCAAACATTTGGAAATAGTAATGTACATTCAAAAAGAAATATTGTTTGAGTGGCCATTTTTAAAAAAAAAAATAGATTTCTCTGTTTTTTTTCCTTTGAGGATAAAAAGATTATTAATTCTAAAACCTCACTCATTCACTGATGATCATTGATTAGCCTGATTCAGATATTTTAAAATGACATGACTTAAGAGAATTTGTGCCATAATCTGAATCTACTAGACCATGAAAGAAAATTATCATATTTACATTTAACTTTTTGTCAAAAGCTCAAGCATAAATTAGTGGCTACTATGGGCAAGACACTATGTTAAGTACTAGTGATACAATGACAAATTCATCAAACAGTAGCCACCTTCTTGGAGCCTGGTAGCAGAAATTATACACTTGCAAAATATAGCCAAACATATTTCAAAAACTCAACTGTTAGGGTACATTTACAACATATTTATAGCTATACTGGAATAATTGCCTGTGAAAATACAAATCCATTGAGTATGTTGGATGTAGTGAGGGAAAAACAACATTGGACTTGGGGGAGTCAGATGCCTTGGTAGGAGAGGTACAAATCCCTGTTTTGTGACTCCTCTGTGACCTGTTGCAAACCACTTCTGGGGTTAAACTTCTTACATAGTGAAAGAATTGGGCCATTTCACTGTACTCATGTATCAATGAAGGTGTTGACCTATGTTGCACTATTATTGGTAACGTCTCTCTACCAGCTCGAAAGTCCAGTTGTCCCTCTCTCCCTGAATGCAATTACAGCTTCCGAGTAGAAACAAAATGTGCATTGATCGCTTCTTTGGCATACCTTGAAAAAAATGGGTGACTAGGTAAAACTAGTTATACAAACACTTGTATTTGCTAATAAAGCTATGTTCTTATCAATATGGCTATTTCTTCCAACAATAGGAATGGAACTAATTCATGCCCTCTTATGTGGAGTAATTCTTGTCCTGTCCTTTCATAAGCTCTTCATAGAAACTACACCCAACATGTTGGGACCTTATTCTAGTTTTTCCTGAGGTTATATTTGAAAAATTCCCTAACTTTAAAAAAACGAAGTTGCTTGACAGATCCAATTGATTTCAATTCAAAATTCCCATTACTTTAAATGTTTATTGTTTCGTTTTCAACATCCATCTGCATTTACTTTTTGAGAACAGCAGCAGCAACATAGAGTTCCATTTGGACTATGCAATGGCCACACAAATAGTACTATATAATTTTCTAGTCTCCAAAAGTAAATTTAGATGGATGGTAAAAATGAATAAAAATTTTAAAGTAAAGCAGATTTGAATGGAAATCAATTGTATCTTCCAAGCAATTTTATAAGCTAGTTTTTAGTTACCATATTTTATAATATTTTACTTCAAGAATCCATCGTTAGCATCCTGAAGTCCATGAGAATTAAATTAATTTTTAAAACCAATATCCCAATAAAGAACACATAGCTTTGAGGAACAGAGAAGGAAAATGGGGTAATGGTGTTAATGTAATTTAATTGTAAACGTGTAATGTAATTTATCGTGTGTCATCAGAGATGAATCTCACACTATAACCTGACTGCCTCTGAGTCTATTCCCTCATTATTCTCCTCCTCTTTGAACTTCACAGCATTCACATCGGTATATATAATTTCATATGTAAATGTAAGCATCTGATATTTACACATGTTATATGTATATATGTATATGTATTTAATGGAGACATAATTACATATACATATTTACAGAGAAAATGCACATATGTGTGTGAGAGGCAGTCACTGTGGGTATTGAGAGAGTTGACCTTGGATTCAGGAAGACCTGGGTTCCTCCTACACCTACTGATTTTGTGGCCCTGATAAAGCCATAATCAATCTTCTGAGATTCAAATTTTAGAAGATTTTAACCTGCATTAATAGAGTAAATTATTAAGCACTTTTAAAGTACCTTCTATGTGCCCAGGTACTGTGCTAAGCTGTGGAGATACAAACAAAGATAAAAGACATTCCCTGATCTCAGTTAAATCACAAGTTCTGTCCATCACAGGTACAACTCAAACAAATATTTATAGTATTTTGAATTTGTATTTCACTTTCAATATCCATTTAAATTTATTTTTGCACATTAGCAGAATTATGTATACATATGCTTATGGATGCTGAAATGTCTACACAGATACTAATGTATGATTTTTTGTAATTATACAACTGAACTCTTAGTTGAACAATTATATGTGGATGGAACATGAGATTTCATGTGCATAGGGATCTCTCAGTGGAGGAACATAAGGAAGGCCCTCGGGATTCTGAGTGACCCTCTGTGGTGAATTCATGGGAGTACATGAAGGAAAGTAACACAAATGAGAAGCCTTGGTTTGCTTGAAATTTGCATCAGTGGAAGAAATAACCACATCATAGAATTCACAATTCACTGAAGTTTTGGAATGTAAATGTCCTCACAACTTTGTAGGCATAAATAATAGACCAGGAAAACACATCAAGAAAGTAACGAATCAACAAGCATTTAATTTTATTTTTAAAATTAATTTCATTTTCTCCCTTTCATCATCCCTCCTCTATTTGAAAGAAAAATAGAAGAGAACCCTCAAACTCAAGAAGTTATTTTGTCTAAACAATATATATGTGTATATATGTATGCATATATACACATATATGTGCACACACATGTATGTATATATATGTATACATGTATGTACATATAAAACTTATAGCATGTTATATATTTATGTATATATGTAATATCCTTAATGCATAATATCAGACACAAATATATAATTTGCATATATGATATATATCATAGATATCTAGATTAAGGATATCATCTATACAGGTGTACATATGTATAGGTTCACATGTGTATGCGCATGTACGTGTATATGTGTTTCTCTATTAGTGTAACTATAAAATTGCTCTGGAAGGTATTCTTAACCCCATGCCATCCCCCCATCCTATGCAACTTAGGTCTTTTGTTTCTAACGTATTGAAATAATCTTCAAGACTTAATTGACTCAGGAGACTAAAGACATAAGCTGTCTTATCACTTCCTGGTCACCTAGAGATATAAGGAAGAGGTATGGAAGTTTTAACTTAGCTGACTCAACTTGTGGTATTAACAATCCATATTTTTATTTGCTACCCTTCTGCTGTGGTTAAGTATTCTTTTGTTCATTGTTGGATGATCTATGAGTATTTCTTTTTATCCAATAATGACATGAATATAAATACATATAACTTTATTTTTTTTACTTCTCCCAGAAACTACTTTACTTTTCACAAAAGGCAAGCTTTATTTTTCCCTCCACCTCCATCCCTACTCTACACACATGATAATAGAGAAAATTATTTCTCTGAAGATAATTTATGCCCTGATTTTAAGTAGCCAGAGATGATAGAGATGGCATCCACAGAAGAATATTGCAGTTGAGTACTTGATACACTCTTGCAATTATCTCTAATATTTACTCACAGCAGCATGTCTATCCCCCTCAATTTCCCATTTCTTCGATAATTTAGCAAATGTATTTATGTATTGCTGTAATCTTTAATAGTCCAGCCCTTAAAAATACATTTGATGAAATTTAATGAGTCATACAAAACATTTTGATGATATAGTTTATGTAGAAGTCATTAAGAGTTATTCTAATTTGAATTAGTAGTTCTGTAAAGTGTATTCGCATATCATAGGGCAGCTTTTTATTTTTCCTATACAGGAAATTATCTCAGGTTTGCCTCCTTTTCAGAAAATCATTTATAATTATCTATTAAAATCTCTCTGAATTCTAAGAGGCAGCATAATAGAAGTGGATAGAGTAGATAGAAGGATGCCCTGAGATTCAGCAAGACCTGTATTCAAATTCTTCCTTTGACAAAGACTAGCTATGTGATGATGGACAAGCTCATTAACCTCCCAGTACCACAGTTAAGTCCAAAAGGCTATAAGTTTTAGACAGGTTGTACTTCCATATCATTAAAGTGAGTCTTCCATATAAGGAGTTCTCTACAACTATGAAATCATGATCCTCGCTGAAAAGCATTTTTTTACTTCTCAACGGAAGATCTAGCACAAATAACTTTTTAATATCAGGGATACTGTGGTTAGATTTAAAATCTGAAAGTAATAAAGTAAAAAGAAAACTTAAAGATTTGATAATCTGGTGGTCAGATTTGAATCAGCCATATAAAATAAATATTATTCTTTATGTAAACTAATAACATGAAGGTAGGGATTAAGCTGAGCAGAATAAGTAGATGAGGGGCAAAACGCTGCAAATGACTTCTATTTTCACATTGAGAAACTGGAAAAAGAGTAAGCCAAACATAATGGATGAGCACTTATTATCAACTACTATTGTACAAAAACCAACTAATAATCCACTAAGGCTGGTTTCTGGACAAGTACTTGGGAGACCTACTCTCAGAATGGCCCTTGTAGTACTTGTACTAACACCAAGTACAGACAATAATCAGAAATGGAAAAGGCAAGTAAGAAAAAGAGAAGAGATGAACACAGACTTGGATAAATCATGCTGCTTCTTTGACCTTAAAATTCCTCTCCTGTAAAATAAAAGGATTAAGCTAGAGGAACACGGAATTTCACTCCTCTGCTAAATCTCTTATCCTTCCATGCTTCAAATTTCTAATCCTTAAATAAAAAAAAGTGATCCTAGATAAATTCTAAATTCTCTGTTGCTCTCAGATTCTGGAATCCTCATTTGTTCATACATGATAGGCTTAGAAAAGGGTAGATGGTATGAGAATCTTTGCCGAAATGTATTCACATATAAAAATATATAGCATACAGATGTGCAATAAAAATCAAACAAACTGATAACCTCTAAAAAATATCTGGGATAATATAACAGATTGTTTTATATGACCTTATTCAAATAGACCACTGGAGGTTAAGGGAAATATCAAAAGTAATTCTATCAATGCCTTAAATGTTTCTTCATTTCACTTAAACTTCAGCTAGGTAACCTACATTTGTTAATTAGTAACTTCAATGGACAAATTTCAGAAAACCAGTCGAGTTATTAGCTGGGTTTTTAGTTCATTCCACCCACTATAAACACAGTTCAATTAGCATGCACACTCCTTGAGGGCAAAGATTGTGTCTTTTATTTTTCTACAATATCTAGAATTTGTTGGCACTTAAGACTAATTGAAGGGTTGAGGAGGAATTTCTGTAAAGTTGTTAGGAACTTCAAAGGGAAGTCAAGGTATAAAGGGGATTGAAGGAAAAGAAAGAATTTTAATTAGATATTTAATAACTCTCCAAGTCTGACAGGGGAAAAAGATACATAAAGTCACCAAGTTATACTTTTTTCTGTTTAATTTCATCATTCCGCTTTCTTAGCTGGTTGAAATACACTTGAAAATTCAAAAGTGAATTTAAAGATGCTAAGTTGATCCCCAGTACCAATTTGAAATACATGTTACACCAAGAGTGTAGGTTAAGAATCTTGGAACACCATAATTTCTAAGATTTCAAACTTTTGAGTAAATCAATAAGCAATGGAAAAATATGAGATGTTATGTTATCTGCAGCATATTCTAATGGTGACCTATATGAAAAAAAGTTTTAAATGATAGCTCTGAAGAAATATAAGACTTTAGAAAGAGCTGGACCAGTTATACAGTTAGAGTAATTAAGAGATCCATTGTCTGAGTGTTCTGTTAGCAACGTGTGAAATGTAAATAGATTTGTAAGTAGTGACTAAGGAAATTGGATAAATGGTTTTTGTATGATCTATGAAAGAACATGACCAAGAATTACAAAGAATGAGAAGGAATGGATGGCTAAAATTTACATTAATGGAAGAAACATCCGCATTGATGAGTTTACAGATCCACTGGAATATAGAATTTTGTCATGAATTCTTATTTCTCTATATACAATCTTATTCTCTCTAAACTCCACTGATATCTTTTTAACTGCCATTTGGATATTTCTATCTATATGTCCTTCTAGCATCTCAGTTCAATACAAAATTAAACTAATTATCTTCACAGAAAAACCTTCACTTCCTCATGCCTTTCATCCTGAAACTTCAAAGTTGTGTTAAATTTTCTTTTTCCTTCAACTCCTGGATCAAATTATTTGTCCCATCCAATAAATTCTACCTCCATTACACATTTCTTTTTCTCTATTCACAATTGTTGGTCTTCGGTTATTTTTCAGTCATGTCTGACTCTTTGTGACCCTACTTGGGGTTTTCTTGGTAAAGATACTGAAGTGATTTGCCATTTTACATATGAGGAAACTGAGTCAAACAGGGTTAAGTCACTTGCCCAAGATCATACATCTAGATAGTAAATGTCTGAGGACAGATTTGAACTCAGGATGATATGTTTTTCTGACAGGAGGCCTGGCACTCTAGCCACTTTGCCACCTAGCTACCCTTTCCATTTATATAATCACTGCCTCAATTCAAAGTATCTTTCTCTTTTACTTGGTTTATTGAAAGGAATTTTTAGTTGGTTTTCCTGCCTCCAGCAGGAAATATAGTTCTTGGCATTCCATGGTAACAGCATTGAAGAAAGCAACGGGACCAGTGCATATTACACAAAACATTTCCCCCATTAGAAATTAAAGTAAACAAAACCTTACTTAATACCTTAATGGCTAACACTAATATATCAGAAGGGATTATTTTTCCTCTGGAATATTATATATTGTGCTTCTGGTCAGTCAGATTCTTAATATCATATTCTTAAAGTTTAAACGATGGGAATTGATTAACTGATAAGCAATAGGATTGTTATTTCTTTCAAGGGTATTTGAAATTTAATAGGTTTCTTGGTTACTGAAAAAGTCTGGTAGATTCAAAATGGGTAAGGACATTTAGGACCTTTCATACCAGCATCTTGTAATCACACCATTGAGAAGCCTGAATATTCTATCCCAACTTTGAAGTTGCATTCACTTGGCACTCATCACTTGCTTTTAGGAGCTTACTTAATAAATTACTGAAATAAGAGTATATTTGTTTTGAAGAGCTCATAAACATCTAAAAATCCATAACTTGCTCCTAAGAAATCCCTCAATGTCTGAGTAAACGTTGGGCATAAAAGTTTCCTCTATTCTTCATCTTTCTGATTATTCTCATAAATTTAGACAGGACTCAAAAACTGTCATTATTACCAAGTAAATGAACCCATGCTAGTGTTTAATGTTTTGAATATTCCAGACAGAACTTATTTCTGGATCTTTTATAATTCTTGGCTGGCACTGTTCTTTACTGTTTGACAAAGATAGACCCAATGTTTGAGTCCATAATATAGAAGCAAACAGAACATAGAAACTATTGTGTCCTGAACACTTTTCTCCAAGGTATCTTCTTCAAAGATAACAGTGATTTAGACCATTTGGTTTAATTAGCTCTCAACATCTTGTCATCAGTCACTATAAATCATATAACATTGGAATGCAGAGAGCTAGAATATTAATAATGAATGTGATTAGCTTCCTTTTTTCCTACCCATTTATTGGGAAAAGGTCATATAATGGATGGGAATTATATTGATCTAAAAAAACTCCTCAATTACAATATACTACTTTTACAGTGATATAGACTATCAGCTCTTCTGTAATTTATATTCTTACATAGTTGCTTGGAGATACTGAGACATTAAATGACTTGTCCATAATCATGTAGCTAGCATTATACATTCGATAATAAAGAATGAACATAGTCTTCTGAACTCTAGGGCCAGGCTTCTACCCACTGTGCTGCATTGCCTCTTAGTTTAGGGGGGTGCGGGTGGGGGCGTGACATTATAAATTGTGTACCTTAACATGTAAAACCCAAGTTTTATATATTAATGTTCCAACTTGTGAATATCATTTTCTGTAAAATTCAACATGTATTGAATTTGTTTCTATGACTTATAACATTATAATATGACAAGGAACCTAGGCTTAGAGCAAGAAAGGACCTATCTGTTAAAACTTTTTATGTGCATTCTTTGTCAATCATTGCAGTATAGTGAATCTTTGTAGTATAGTAGAACTAAGTTTGAATGTACATTCAGAAGATCCAGATTCAAATCTCAGATCTGCCTCTTGCTCCTTGTATGAGATTGGGTAGTCTCTTAACAAGGCTTCAGTTTCCTCATTTTGAAGTGAAAGGCTTGGACTCAATGCCTAAATCTAATGTCCCTTCTTGCAGTGGATAAAGCATTATCCTGGAGTCAGGAATATTATGAGTTTAATCTTTCCTCAGATATATAATAGCTATGTGACCTGGGATAAATCATTTAATATGTTTCTGCCTCAGTTCCCTTATTGATAAAATTGGGATAATATTATCTACTTTCCAGAATTATTGTGAGGATTTAATGAAATAATGTATGCAAAATACTTTGCAAACCTTAAAGCTTTATATAAATGCTAGCCATTTTTAAATCACTGTTCATAGATGATGTATAAATATATGATTTTAGTAACCTCTGCAACCATTTTCCCCTTTTTCACTACTCAGCCATTGCAGAAGGAGAACATAATGGAAACATATAAACCAGAAGCTCATTTGAACTTTGTTCATTTCATGAATTGCAGTGACTCCTTTTATCCCTACTTTAAATATACACATAAATAATATTTTATATATACATGAAAAATTGTCATCATCATCATCATTACAATCTGATTACCTCGTGGGGAGCCTATCTACCTGGCTCGGCTGACCCTTAGAGAATAGATATGAGTCCATCGCTATGCTCATACTTAAGATATTCTTTTTAGATATAATTAGCATAGTCTTTGAGAATCCAGGGTTAAACATCTATGCCAGAAAACAGCTTCAGAGTAGGTACTTTTGGAAATGTTAGTGTGAGGAATCAGATCCACATATCTATAAGGCATTCTGCTGCTGCTGTTGGGGAAGGGATGTTACAGAAAACTAAAAGAAATATTCCCTACACTTATGGATCTTGTAATCTACTAAGGCAAAGAAAATATATTAAAAGTTAAATAGTATTTCTGAATTTAAATAACAAATTAAGACAATAAGATGATATGTTACATTACAAACTTGATAGGCAAATTAAGGATAAAGTCAATAACTATTAGCAAAATTAATTGATATATTGGTTATTTTTATTAACTACTTTAAAAATTTCTTTGTTACAAAAGATGGCTGAGTAGAAGAAAGAGGAGGGATATATTTAGAAATTATGGTGATACAAAAACCAGAGATAGCAAAAGAACATTTTCAAAAGTCCTGCACAGTATAGATATATCTTTCCTTTCTAGACATTTCATATTACTTTCAAAAATTCTATGTTCTAGCTACTTGTTAGCTTACTTGTTGTTCTATAAACTTGACATGGGATATATTAACTTCTTAGTGCATCTCTAAGAATCTTGAGTTGTTTTCACGGATCAGCTCAAGTATTACTTTCTATAAGAAGCCCTTTCTGATCTTCTTTATTGTATTTTTTCCTTCCTCAAATTCTCTTGTATTTACTTCTTTTAAAGATAATGTGTAGAGGGGGAGGATCCAAGATGGTGGCTTGAAAACAGGGACTTGCTTGAGCTCTCCCTCAGATCCCACAAAACACCTGTAAAAAGTGACTCTAAAGAAATTCTAGAACTACAGAACCATAAAATCTAATCATACCCTGAGAAAAAGCTCAAAAGTCAAGCAATTGGCTGGGAAAATGACCAAGCAGTGTAAAAGGACTCAGACTATAGAAGCTTTTTGGTTCACAAAGAAGATCAAAATATTTAGCCAGAAGAAATCAACAAAGTCAAAGATCCTACATAAAAGGCTCCAAGAAAAATAAGAATTGGTCTCAGGCCACAGAAGAGCTCAAAAAGGATTGGGAAAAGCAAGTTAGAGAAGTAGAGGAAAAATTGGGAACAGAAATGAGAGTAATGCAAGAAAATCATGAAAAACAAGTCAACGACTTGCTAAAAGAGATCCAAAAAAATACTGAAGAAAATAATACCTTAAAAAATAGACTAAGTCAAATGGCAAAAGAGCTCCAAAAAGCCAATGAGGAGAAGAATACCCTGAAAGGCAGAATTAGCCAAATGGAAAAGGAGGTCCAAAAGACCACTGAAGAAAATACTGCCTTAAAAATTAGAATGGAGCAAGTGGAAGCTAGTGACTTTATGAGAAATCAAGAAATTATAAAACAGAACAAAAAGAATAAAAAAAATGGAAGACAATGTGAAATATGTCATTGGAAAAACCACTGACATGGAAAAAGATCCAGGAGAGATAATTTTAAAATCATTGGACTATTTGAAAGATATTATAAAAAAAAAGCCTAGACATCATCTTTCAAGAAATTGTCAAGGAAAACTGCCCTGATATTCCAGAAGCAGAGAGTAAAATAGAAATTGAAAGAATCCATCTATTTCCTCTTGACAAAGATCCCCAAAAGAAAACTTCTAGGAATATTGTCACCAAATTCCAGACCTCCCAGGTCAAGGAGAAAATATTGCAAGCAGGCAGAAAGAAATAATTTGATTATTGCGAAAACACAGTAAGGATAACACACGATCTAGCAGCTTCTACATTAAGGGATTGAAGGACTTGGAATATGATATTCCAGAGGTCAAAGGAGCTTGGATAAAGACAAAGAATCACCTACCCAGCAAAACTGAGTATAATATTCCTGGGCAAAATATGTACTTTCAATAAAATAGAGGACTTTCAGGCATTCTTTATGAAAAGACCAGAGCTGAATAGAAAATTTGACTTTCAAATACATGAATCAAGAGAAGCATGAAAAGGTAAACAAGAAAGAGAAATCATAAAGAACTTACTAAATTTGACCCATTTTGTTTACATTCCTACATGGAAAGATGATATTTGTAACTCATGAGACCTTCCTCAGTATTAAGGTAGTTGAAAGAAATATATATATATATATATATATATATATATATATATATATATATATATATATATATATATACATATATATATATATATATATGTATATATATATATAGACAGGCGGCACAGGGTGAGTTGAATATGAGGGGATGATATCTAAAAAAACACTAAGTAGTGAGAGAGGAATATAGTGGGAAAAGGAGAAAGGGAGGGATAGAATGGGGTAAATTATCTCACATAAAAGTGGCAAAAAAGCAGTTATAATGGAAGGGAAGAGGGGGTTGGTGAAAGGGAAAGAGTGAATTTGCTCTCATCGGATTTGACTTAAGGAGGGAATAACATATACACTCAATTGGGTATCTTACCCTACAGTAAAGTAGGAGGGAAAGGGATAAGAGTGGGGGATGATAGAAGGGAGGGCAGATTGGGGGAGGAGGTAGTCAAAAACAAACACAAGGGACAGGGTCAAGGGAGAAAATTGAATAAAGGGGTACAGGATGTAATGGAGTGAAATATACTTAGTCTTTCACAACATGACTATTATGGAGGTGTTTTGCATAATGATACATGTGTGGCCTATGTTGAATTGCTTGCCTTCTCAAGGAGAATGGGTGGGGAGGGAAAAAGGGAGAGAATGTAGAACTCAAAGTTCTAAAAACAAATGTTCAAAAAATTGTTTTTACATGCAACTGGGAAATAAGATATACAGGCAATGGGGTATAGAAATCTATCTTGCCCTACAAGAAAGTAAAGGGAAAAGGGATAAGGGATGGGGAAGTGGGGTGACAGAAGGGAGGGCAGACTGGGGAAAGGTGCAATCAGAATATATGCCATCTTGGGGTGGAGGGAGGGTAGAAATGGGGAGAAAATTTATAACTCAAAATCTTGTGGAAATCAATGTTGAAAACTAAAAATATTAAATAATAAAAAATGTTTAAAACATAAAGATAATATGTAGCCCCTCTTCCAACCTGGAGTATAATTTAAGACCTTTTTTTTTCTTTTCTCTTAGTTTCCCCTAAACATAATATACTATTGTACATGTGGTAGGTTCTTAATAAATAATTAACATTCAAAGTATGATAGATTTTGAAGAGTTAAAATTAAAAGGATTTGCTGACTGAATATATGTGTGTGGGCACGAATTTGCGCACATGAGGAGAGAGTTGTATAATTAAATTGATTTGCTATGAATAATAGATCATATTGCTGATTTCACATAGATACTTTAACATTTACCATCATATAGTTTCCTTCTAATTTTCAAGCTCCTATCTACCCTCCCCCCAAAAAAATTCTAGAAGAATCAAATATAAAATCAGGATAAGACTCAAAACTTACAAACTGCACTCCTTCACACACTAAGGCTTAGGAATATGTGTTGTCATAGTGATATTAAATCACCCACTTATACATGTGTTGCATTTGGAATTACCACTTGGATTTGTAGATATATAACTTATTACAGTTGCTATAAGAACCACCTCCACATAAGCAGTTACTTGTCATGAAGAAAGAGAAAAAGTAGGCCAAATGTTGTACAAATCCTGGTGATAAAAGTTCTCTAGAATGGAAATCATTCCCAGAACAAAGAATTCTTGACAGTGCTTGAGAAGAAAGTTGCTGTTATTATCAATGAGACCTATAGCTTTATATCTTGGTGACAAATCATAATTCCCTCCCAAGCTTGTTTTCAATGGTTTGATCACCAAACTCCTAATGATGTTTTTTTGTTTTTTGGGTTCTTTTTTACTTCTTTAGGTTAGTAAACAAAAAAGCAACATTATCTTACAGTCAGAAAGTACAAATAACTGCTATGGCCCTTCTCAATTGCTTCAACTCACATGCACAGACTTCTCTGACCTTTGTGTGCTAATATGTAGATTTTTTTAGAATCTAGTAAATAGAGTAAATCTAGTCATTAGAGAGTACAAGTTTAATTCCACTAAGGTCCACCTCTGCTGATTTATTGTGACATGAAAGTGACCCTGAGTTCTTGAAGGATATCCTGGTAGAGTGCAGTGTGGTAATATAACACATTGTCTTTAAGGTCTTTAATTGTATTCTTACTCCTGAGATCTTTGGTTACTTCAGCCTTTTTTTTCTTAATTATTTCTATATTGTTCACTTTCCAACTAGTTCCCTTTGAGGGTAATTTTCTGGGGACAGGGCCTGGAAACTATCTGGCCTTAATCTCTGCCCAAGTGACTTCTGTGGGTATGGGTAGGGACAGAAATGGCCTCAGTTGGCTACAAGTTCTTTTTGCTTCATGTCTGGTAGGTACACACTGACATACCCACACTTCTGGCCTGCCCCAGTTTCCTCTGGTCCTCAGTTGTTAGGCAGGAGTACAATTGAAGCACAGAGCAATGCCATGACTGCAGGCTCAACTACGCTAAGTTCCTGCTTTTTGGTTTTCCATGGTGCCACATTATGAGGACAATGGGGAAAGATATCTTTTCCCAAGCCCATGACTTAACTTGTATAGTCAATCATGGTGGCCATTGAGTGGAAGCATTTAGGAACATTTTATGTATTAGTATTCTCTGCTATCAGGTCACTGAGTTGTTGCCTTCTTAAGGTTTTTGTTGTCTTAAAGCATAGAGGCAACTAAAAGCGTTTTATCTGTTGTGCATATTTTTATGGAGAGTTTTGATAGGTCATTAGATTGGAGCAATAGTTCATTCTATCTTATTAGTACATGGACTAGAAGTCTGAAATATAATACCAAATATAGAACTGGTTATAGATTATAGGTGTTTCATCTAAGGAATAACTAGCTAACTTCAGAGAGGTTCATTTTTAGATTGGACTAAAGGTCATTTTTCAGTCATAGAACTTTTAATACCTCATAAATGGCCTGGTGTACACACTGGAGGAAAAGAAAAAAAAAAGAAATCACTTGAATATTGATTTGAAATGTCCCAATAATAACAATTATACCTAATGTATTTATTCCGTGCCATACCAATCAAATTAAAAAAAAATTATAGAGCTAGAAAAAATAACAAAACCTATTTGCCTCAGTTTCCTCATCTCCAAAATGAGCTGGAGAAGTAACTGGTAAGCCACTCCAGTAAACACAAGAAAACCCCAAATGGGGTCACAAAGAGTCGAACATGACTGAAAATGACTGAACATAACAATGCACTGTTGATGTAGTTGGAAAACTGATCCACTCTGGAGAGCAATTTGAAACTATGCCAAAGGGATATAAACTTGTTCATATGCTTTGACACAGCCATACCACTACTAGGTCTGTATCCCAAAGAGATTTTTAGAAAAGGAAAAGGACTCATACATACAAAAATATTCATAGCAGCTCTCATTGTGGTGGCAAAAAATGGAAATTCAGGGCATGCCCATAAATTGGGGAATGGTTGAGCAAGTTGCAGTATATGATTTTGATTGAATACTATTATGCCATCAGAAATGACAAGCAAGATGGTTTCAGAAAAAACTGGAAAGACTTACATGAACTGATGTGAAGTGAAGTGAGCAGGACCAGGAGAATAATTATTCAGAAAAACAGCAAGATTGTATGATAATAATCAGTATGATAATAAGATTTAGCTCTTCTCAGCAATAAAATGATCTAAGTCTTACAATGATCTGAAGGACTTATGTTAAAAAAAATCCTATCCACTTCCAGGGAAAGAATCAATGGACTATGAATTCAGATTGAAGCATACTTTTTAAACTTTGTTTTTCTTGGGATTTTTTGTCTATTTTCTTTCCAAACATGGCTAATATAGAAATATATTTTGTATAACTGCACTTGTATAATATATGTCAAGCTATTTGTCTTCTTGAGGGAAAATGAAGGAAGAGAATTTGGAACTCAAAAATTTCAAAATTTTATACACACACATATATGAAATATGCTTACCTGTTGTTTTAATCTTCTCTGGTAACAAAATTACTCAGCATAATAGTTTAAAATCTGGTTGTCACATTAGACTATCTTGAAGTACATGAATGATGATTTTATGTTTAAACTGAATTTGTTTAGAAAATCATGGGCAACTGAAACAAAGTTAGTATGCATTGAATTAGCTTGAGATGTACAACTGATGGGAGAGAAGGCAGGCTACCTCACATTTTGTTCATAAAATAAAGCAAAATAATACTTTTATCTTTTCCCCAGAATATACCAACTGCCTAGAACAGGGCTGTCCAACCTTAGGTTTTTACTGAAACAATAGACAATATATTTTGATTTGCCATTTTAGTGGGAGCTCTGTGGTAGCTTGGCTTCTTTTACTAAAACATTTATGTAAATTTCTATGCTTGTAGGCCTGCTGCATAAATCCCACTGCTGGCCACATGCAGCCCACAGGATGCGTTTTGGACTGCCCTGGCCTAGAATATAGTACGTTTCAAAAATATTTCATCGTTGTAATTGTGATTGAATTTGATTGAATTGAAGAGGCGTAAGGAAGAGGCTGATCAAATCTCTGAGCACATGTTGGGGATTAGTATCTTATTCAACTTAAGGTATCTGCTGTTGCTGCTGTTGTTCACTCATGTTCTACTCTTCATGACCCCATTTGGGGTCTTCTTGGCAGGTACTGGAATGGCTTGCCAATTACTAGTTTAAGTGGTATAGCTCCAACCCTCTTTCCCCTGTCAAATCCTGAAAATAAATGACCAAAGATCTCAAAATACAGTAGAACCTTGGTTTACGAGTAACCTGGTTTACGTATGCTTCACTGGATGAGGAAAAATGTTTCGCGAAATTTGTCTTGCAGGATGAATAAAATTCGCAGTACGAAGATAAAGTTTGAACTTAAAAAAATCAATGACTCAAAACATGAAAGTGATTCTAAAAAATGAAAAATAAGCAAAGGCAGTAGTGTTAGTCTTACTTTTAGTGAAAGTAGCATAAGAGAGAACACTCCTGACATTGAAATCCCCGATGTTCTCCTGGAAGGAGATTCTACTTCCAAGCAATAACCTTGGCCTGGACCAGAGGAAATGGTGTGGCGGGGAGGGATGCACTC
This sequence comes from Trichosurus vulpecula, assembly GCF_011100635.1. NCBI lineage: Eukaryota > Metazoa > Chordata > Mammalia > Diprotodontia > Phalangeridae > Trichosurus > Trichosurus vulpecula. Next base: position 93,236,665 of record NC_050576.1, on the reverse strand, counting down.
ACCCACTCTGAATGTGTTTATTCCTGATTCAAAATATCAAGTTGACTTCGATCCACCGGCCAAAAGGGCACCTGCTTGAACATTTTGCTGAAACTGCTTCGAAGAGGATGACCCTCTCCCCCGTTTGTGGGCTCCAGACCCCTCACCTGTTTGCAGGCCCCTCCGCCTTGCTCACAGGCTGTGGCCTGGGCTCTCCTTGCCGGCCCCCACCCCTACACCCCACCCCACCTCCTTTCTGCCATCAGAGTTGAGGTGGAAGCCCCTCCCGCCCAAGCCCCTGTTGCTGCCCAGCCCGCCCGCATGACTTGCTCTTCCACTCCAGCCCCAGCCCATCCAGGCCTCCTCAATGTCAGATGCCCGTACTGGATTGGAGTTCGGTGGTGTCACAGCCAAGTAAAGAGAACAGACATGGGTTGTGGGGGTTTGAGGTTTTTTCTTTCTTTTGTCACTTTAAAGACCAAAAATGTGTGTTTGGAGCCAGGCGACTCTCACTGGTTTAAATGTACAAAGATCTCAAATAAATCTGCAAGTCAGTTGCAGCCTCGGAAAAAATAAAAGTTTTATTTTAGGTTTATGTTGTTTACTAATTATTGCTATTGTATTTCAGGTGCATTAGGGACAAAAATTTACTTTAAATTATAAATAATTATTTTTATATGAATATTTTTGGGGATGTGGTCACCGATCGTCCAATTGTACATTATTTTCTATGGGAAAATTCGCTTTGGAATATGAACAAATCGCATGACAAACAGAATCTGGGAACGAATTAAATTCGTAAACCGAGGTTCTCCTGTACTCACAGGCAAAACGCTTTCTTCATTTCATTGCAGGAGGGAAACTAGCCAGGCATGCCAAGGTCTTCTCTGGTATGGAGGAGACACACTACAATGAAGCTAAACCTTGACACATATGGTAGTGGCTAGAGCTGCTACACAAAGAAACACACGGAAAGCTGTAGCCATGGCAATGTGGGGGTGCACAGTGAGGCAAATTTGATTCATAGCAGATCTTCATATCCAGTATACGATTCCTGCAGGTGCTTGTCCAAGCTCAGGGACCACCTGGGGCTGGTGTGAAACAATTCTGTGATTTTGATACAGCAGAGAGTAAGTACATCCAGAGAGTAAGCGCAAAGAATTGTTGTTATACCAAGCATAGGGCATAGCTTGCTTGCTGGGCCTTGGCTCTGGAAAACAGGTTATCTCCTAATAGTAAAAAGAGAGGAGTGAAAAAGAGAGGGGTGATCTTGACATGGAGATACTGATTCTCTTTCTTCTTCTCCTTCTCCTCCTTCTCCTCCTTCTTCTACCTAAAGATTTAAATTTTAATTTAAATCCAGATTAACAACCTAATTTTTAAGACGTCATCAATTGGCCCTTCATGGTTTCCATCATTTTGAATAGTACAGCAGAGACAGGTGTAATAACAATCTTGCTAACAGCTTCTGTGGGGGTGTAAGATCCACCAAAAAACAGCACCCTGAAAGCTGCTAACACAGGTTCTTTGATCTGCTTTACTAAGGAAAGTAACTTTAAGGGGTTAACAGTCTCAGTTTAATCAAACATACAAATATCATTCACAGTTCAGGGGGAAAAGATCAGCCCCCAGAACTTCCAGGCAAATCCAAACGTCAACAGACAGACCTTGTCTAATTCAAATCACAACACATAGTTACCAGTGCCAAGTTCTGGGTTGCAAAGCTGTGGATCAGCTTCCAGCTTGTCCAGAGTCTCAACACTCCATACATGAGTGCCCCAAAAGTTAAATGCCAGGCTGTCCTCAATTATATGCTGTTCAGAGTCCTGAGGGCTCTGACCTCACCCAGGCTGGGTGTGGTATAGTTCCCCATCCCCAATATCACATCCTATACAAATCAAGGACTCCTAAATGTCTCTGTGCTGAGAAATAACCAAGACAAAAAGACCCCACTTTATCTGCCCCATTCAAGCAAAGGGCAGAATCATTAAAGGCACTTAAGAGAAGAAAAGCAAAAAGTCCCATGTTAATTACCATTACAAGAGAGGGAAAAGGAGAAATGAATAGAAAAGGATGCCCTAGAATATGATATGGGTATCCAAATGAAGCTTTCCAATTTTACTATGTCTTCATCATCTGCTTTTTATTATTTCCCCGATAATTAGAAGCAAAAATTCTATGCCAGACCTGAATGTCTCTCCAAGAGTCTTCTCTTCATAATGAACAAGTCCTCAGGAAGTAGTTGGGCTTCCTCATTTAATGTCATCAAGAAAGTTCTTGAAAATAGGATGGAAAAAGGATTTTTTTCTTATTTGAGGAAAAGGAGAGGGATAGCAGGTAAGGGACAGGATTAAGTTCTACTTCCACTGTAGAATGAGAAGAGATGGAAAACCAGAAGGGATCAGAGACAAGCACGACAACTAAAATTTCAAGTCAATTTTATTACATTCAAGAAAAGCAAGCCCTACATAATAAAGATTTGTAATTTCGTGCAAAATCCTCTCCTATTCTATATTTTATATGGAAAAGTTTATTTAGTGCTTGCTAAGTTCATATTGGATTTTTAAAGATATTTTGTAGAATAGATTTTTATTTAGTTGTAAGTTATCCTGCATGGAACTAAGTTCCCTTCTAACTCTTTGAAATTTTCCAAAGTTAATTGCCAAGCCATCCAACAAGAGAAATCCAGAGCCTCATGCCAGTTTCATGACATGTTGATGCCCTCCCTTTTTCTGAGATCTTATTATAGCTGAATGAGTCATTATTCCTTCTAATTCCAAATAAACTGAATGTAACAAGGGATCAATAAAAATGTGATATTTCCAGGTATACTTATATTTGTGGATTTCCAATAATCTTCATCTTCAGATAAAAAAACAACAAAAGATGATCTTGGATAATATGGAGCTTCATAGGTATGGTATAGAATGATGCAAGTGTAAAAAAAAATTCCTATTTTGATGATTTGCTGTTCATCTTATTTTACTTGTCTTTTGAGAAAGAAGCTCTTTGTCTTTATTCAATAGGTGTCTGGCTGAGTATTGTGGAAGGTTGAGTGAAGGACGTTCAAGTTCTTACTATGGTATTAATTTTATAAGCCTGTTGTAAAGAAAGCCTTTGGAAAATAAAACCTCAGAATTTCATATATTTGATTAAAACACTAGTCCCAGAAATCGATTATACTACCACCTGGTCTCTTCTGAGCCTTAAATTAAAAAAAGCACACAAAGACCATCAGCATCAAGTTTATTAACTTTCTTTCTGTATAAAATGATGTTTTTGGAATTTGCACACAAAGTTGAAGAGATTCAGGCCCTGATTTATATGACATAACTTTGCATCTTTCCTCCTCACAAATGGGGGCAATGTCCTGCCATATGATTATAACTTTATATCATGCAACTTATGCAAATACTTCAGGATGCATCTTAAATTCAACAAAACTCAACTCATTTTCTTCCTCAACCTCAAGCCCTCCCTTCTTTCCACTTATCTTATTATTGTACGGGCCACCATTATACTTCCAGTCACCCACACAAAATCTTTGTGTCATACTGGGCTACTCATTGTCTCTCAACACCCACATCCAATTTATTTCCTTGTACTGTCAAATTTATCTTTGTATCATGTTTCCTCCACTACCATTGCTACCATGCCCATCACCTCATTCCTGACTTATCAAGAGCCAGTTGGTTGTTCTCCTCCACATAATCTGCAAACCAGTAATACTGGTCTCTATGTTCTTTCTCCATTTCTTGTCTCAGGGCATTTTCACTAGCTACCCTAATGCCTGTAATGCTGACCCTTCTCATTTCAACTTTCAGACTTTTCCAGATTCCTTCAAGTCCAATCTAGAACTCCATCTTGTACAAGAAGTCTTTCCTGGCACCCCTCAATATTAGTACCTCCCCTCTGAGTTTATTGTCAATTTATCTCATCTATATCTTGTTTGTACATGTCATCATCCCATTAGACTTTGAGCTCCTTCAGCTTGTATCCCAAGTGTTCAGCACAATGTCTGGCATATTACAGGTTTTTAATAAATACTTGTTGATTTTATTTGCAATTAATGTAGTGGCTTGTTCAATGAAGTTATGAGCCTGTGCAGTTGTGACCTTTGATCAACCCCATTCTTTAATTTTACATTGTATTTCTAATTTTTTGAAGTACCTGTAAACTACAACACAGACTTTCACCAAGAATTGCATCAGAAAACGATAAGCATTAAAAAAGAAAATACAAAATAATGGATGATGTCTAATTGTCTTTTCCCCCTTTACTTTGCACCTGGAACAATGGTTCACACAGAGTGAGCACTTTAAATGATGTTTAAAAAATAACAAACAAATAAATACTTAAACTTCTTTGAATGAATTAAAATAGTGGACGGTGGATGGAATGCTATATTTGAGGAAGGAAGAAATGGATTCAAACCTTACTTCTTACATTTCGTACATAAGTTTAGACAAGTCCCATCATCTCTCTGACCCTCTCTTTTCTCATTTATAAAATGGATATGAAAATATGTGTAGTACCTATTGAGGAACTCTCTCTATCACTTGGGAGAGGCATACCTATCTATTAGGGAGGATTAGGTGACTGTGGATCAAAGAAGCTAAACCAAGAGCAGAGAGTTTTATTAATCTTTTAAGGAATCCTATATTTGATGATAAATGATTGATATTCCTGGGGTACAGTTTTGGTTTTTGTACCTTTTGGGGCCTTCTTAGAGTACACAATAAGTAACATTCTTTGGTAATTCAGAGTAGATAAATAAAGTACTTTACAGGAGAGAAAGCAATTGAGAAAGAGGGTGGTCAATCAATGATGAAAAGGAAGTATTTGAAATATAACTGATAGGATTTGTTTTAAGAAAACATTCCCTGTTCAAAGGTAGAAGACAAGGGGGAATGAGCAAAATATATTTTCAATTGTGAAAGAAGTCCCTTTAAACAAAACTTCAAAGTCTCTTATCCAAGGACAGCAAGTGGTTACAATAGTGCGTGCAACCAACTGTTTTACTGAGTCCTTGCATAGTTTGTTAATATGTTATTTCTCTTTCAATAAAAATTAGTGGTTTTCTGCCATTAGACCAGCATGGCATTGGAGGATTAGTATATCAAAATATTGCAAAATCATTATGATTCCTATAACCCTGCCCCCTTATAACTCTCACATTTGTTTATTCTGCATCTCAAGTGAGGGAATAAAAGCAAAACATTTTTGCAAACTTTAAAGAACTACTTAAAAAGTATTTAATAACACAAAATGATTAGCATAGAAACAAAATTTAGCCAGTATACTCTATAATTTGAAAGCAGACGAAACATTCTGGTTGATTTCTCCCTTTAGCTTACCAGATGCTTCAGTAAATAGGTCAAGAAAGTATATGCATCAATCTTTGTTTTTAGCCCTAACCCCACCTTTCTCCCCACACAAGTAAATCATAATGCTTATATGTACCAGGTCATGAGGACATACTATAATACCTATACTAACCAACACTTTTAGTTAGCTAATTCTCCACCTGAAGCAAGAAAATAAAATTCTATAAACTCTTTACCCCCATCATAATGGCTACACATGCTTAGAATAACATATGCATAGTTTATATGTTTTTCTATGCCTCTCTGCTATTCATTCAAAAGAAATCTTCACTTTCCTTGCCCTTATTCCAGTTGTGACACTCCCTATGTAAACTGACTCCTCACAAACTCAGTTTTTGACAGACTTCCCATGTGTTAAGAATAATAAACAAGAAGTGAGAAAAAGAAGCAGATGTGTCAGGTGGTGCATTAAGAACAGTGAGCTAATGTGCTCAAAGCAGTAAAAAGAATGTACATGTATATCACACTCTATAGACATTATAGGTTGCTGTCCTTAAAACCACTTAGGGAAGACAATGGTGCTATTATCATTATCACTATCATACTGAGATGTAGGGGGAAGAGGGTATGGAATTTGCTGTTGAAGCAAGATCCTGGAGAAAGAGAAGAGCATAAAATGCTTCTAAAGCATTTCACAAGATTTTAATATTAATAAATAATAATTAATTAATTAATCATATCATATGTTAATAAATTATATAATGCATGCCATTGAGAAAGGTCTATTTCTTCTTTTCACATTTTATTTATTGAGTTAGTCTTTAGAAAAATTCAGAAATGTGGAAATATGGAAAGCCAATAAATAACAGACCATGATTACTGGTCTGTTACCTCAGATGAATTAGAAAAGTTCATTGGTCTTATGATCACTTATGGCATCATAGGAGGAAGGAACCCACCCATTAAAATATGTGGAATAGCTCGTGGAGGAGTCCTTTGTTCAATAAAACTATACTATATAATTGATTCCTATATGTAATGTGATTCCTTTGCTTTGGCATAAAAACTTGAAGGAGACAAAATCTATTACAAGCGTGTCTAGCATCTTCACTGTGGAACCCTTTAGTTGAAATTTGTCAGAACACATTTATTCTTAATGTACATGTGTCAATGAGTAATTATTACCTTGCAAGGCATGCTGCAATTTTATTCAATAAATATTAAACAAGTAAGAAAAATTTGGCCTGAAGTTATGGTTGACCATAGATACTGAAAACAAATACTTGTTCAATAAATTCCTTTACTTGGGAAACGACAATACTAGAAACAATTATACTAGTGCATCTATTGATACAGTGTTGAAGTTCATGAAACCCATATTTAACAAATGCTATAATGTACCCTGTGACAACTATTTAACATCCCATGATCTGCTCTTCAGACTGTTAAAGCAAAGGTATTGTATAGTTGGAACTTCAGTAGAATAATAGAGAACTTCCAGAATGAACAAAGGAAGATATGAGAGGTCCAAAATGAAATTGGTTTTTAAAGCTATAGAGAAGCCTGTAGTGACATTGGCTTCATATCTGAGTAAGAGATCCAAGTAGGTAATTATTTTCAGTACTCTCTATCAAGATTTTGAGATTGCAGCTGAGAATAACCCAAAACAAAGGCTAGATGCTGTTATTTTGCAACAAGCATAAGGTAGGAATAGATATTCTTGACCAAAGTTAAAGGTGTTATTCAGTGAAAGTGGCAGATAGGAGATGGTCTATGCATGTTTTCTACCATGTTCTAGGTGTGACCTACATCAACAGCTGGAAAATATATATTAAAACATTTTCATTCAAACATTAACTGCCAAGATATATCCTGAAGGTGAATGAGGAGCTAATTGTAGAGTGTGTATGTGGAAACCAAGGCTGAAGACATGGATGCTCATTAATCTAAAAATGTGCTACACTTGAGATAGGACACTACAAAATCCCAGAAGATGACTACAGATGTATGCCTCAAAACAAAAACAAAAACAAAACTTGTGCAAATGCTTCACACAACAGTAACAGAAAGAGTGCAAAATCCATTTCTTAAGTAAATGGTTACCATATTACCAAAGGAAATGCCTTTGATAATAAAATATATCCTTTCTCTTATCTACAAATGCACCTTAAATACAAATAATCACAGTTATTATCATTGTACTTAAAAATAAAATTTTCCATCTGCATTTTTCTATTTTCATTTCTATACAGACAAAAAATACATCTTTGTCAGTTGATGCAGTTTGGTCTTTTGAGCTATTCTTAAATTCCAGTCTTTTTATTGTTACCAACCTGCTTTATTCTGGGTAATGTGTCAGGTACTAGAGATAGAAAGACAGAAACAAAACAGCCCCAGTGCTTGCAGAGATTACAAATTATTGAGACTTATTATGCATTGGGGCAATCCCATTTCTAACATTAAGGGCATTTTAGTAACAATGGAATGGTAAGGGTTCCTTCAAACTCAGGCCTTTTCCTATTTATCCTGTTTCTGTTGAAGGCACTTCCATCCTTCCAGTCAACCTAAGTTCACAATCTTAAGAGTTATTCTTGATTTTTCCCTCTCCACCCTACAAATCTAATCAGTTACAGGTTTCAATTTTACCTTCAAAATATCTCTTGCCTCTGTTTCCTTCTCTCTACTAACATAACCACCACTTGAGGTCAGACCAATGTTGCCTCTCACCTAAACTATTGCAATAACCCATCCAAATGTTTCCTTACTTGCCCCAAAATAAATCTCAAATAGCTGCCAAAAGAGATATGGTTATGTGATAATATTAATCTTATTTTCAAATACATCAAGCTGTTAGCTCTTGTTTTCTTTGGTGTCTAAAGCTCTTCACAATTTCAGTTCAGCCTACTTTTCCAGATATATTATGTATTGTTCTTTCTCAAATTTATATGCTTGCTATACCTCATACATGACATTTCATCCACCATATTCATGCCTTTGCAAAAGCTGTCCCCTTTGCCTGGAATGTATTTCTTTATGCCAGTACCTTTGAATGCTTAGCTTCCTTCTAAGCTCATCTCAACATCCCATATGAGGCCTTACCTGCTTTGCCCTGCTGCTAGTGACTACCCACTGCCATTTACATTACTGCAGTGACAAGCCTGGAATTCAGACTACTTATTGTCCTGAGAATAAATCTAGCCTCAGACACTTATTAGTTGTGTGACCCCATGTTGAGTCCAACCCACAGTACAAGAAACACTACTCTAAATCACTACTGACTAGAGAAATGCAAATTAAAACACTCAAGCTACCACCCCACACCTATCAAATTGACTGTAACAGAAAAGGAAAATGACAAATGTTGGAGGGGATGTGGGAAAACTGAGACACTAATGCACTGTTTGTGAAGTTGTATACCAATTCAACCATTCTGTAGCGTAATTTAGAACCATGCCCAAAGGACTATAAAACCATGTGTAACCATTGACCAAGCAATACCGCTACTAGGTCTGTATCCCAAAGAAATAAAAAACCAAAAAGAAAAAATATATATATATATATACACACATTATATATATACACACATACATACATATATATAGATATACACATATGTACATATATATATACATACAAAATATTTATAGCAGCTATTTTTTGTGCTGGCAAAGAATTGGAAATTGAGGGGATGTCCATAAGTTGGGGAATGACTGAACAAGTTGTTGAATATGATTGTGATGGAATACTAAGGTGCTACAAGAAATGATGTGCAGGATGCTCTCAGAAAAACTTGGAGTGACTTAAATGAACTGATATAAAGTAAATTGAGCAGAACCAGGAGAATATTTTACATAGTAACAGCAATATTGTATGATGACCAACTGTGAATGACAACTATTCTCAGCAATACAATGATACAAGACAGTACCAAAAGGACTTATGATGAAAAATGCTATCCTTCAAGAACTGATGGAGTCCCAAAACTAAATGAAGTGTAGTTTTTCTTTATTTTTCTTGGTTTTGTTTTCAGTGTGTGCTTTCTTTTACGTGACTAACATGGAAATATACTTTGTAGGATTGCACATGTGTAACATATCAAATTGCTTACTTCTCAATAGGAGGTGAGAGTGGAAGGAAGGAGAAAGAGAATTTGCAACTCAATTTAAAAAATAAATATGAAAAAAGTTGTTTCATATGTAATTGAGGAAAAGTAAAATACTAAATTATTTAAAATATAAAAATAATTAAAATGAAATATATTTTTAATTCAGTAAGGAGAAAAAAAATAAAGTAGCAGACCATGACTTCAAGAATAAGTATAGAAACAAATGAAACTAAATAGGGAAGTGGAAAAAAAATGTATTTGGACTTAGAGGATCTCATTTTGAATTCTGTCTCTGCCACAAGCCACATGTGTAAATTGAGATAATTCACCTAATCCCTTTGGGACTCAGTTTTCTGATTCTGTTAAGTAATGTGGTTGAATTATTTGACTTCTGAAGTTTCTTCCATATTTAAATCTGTGATCCTAGTCTATTTCTTAAAGATAACATCTACTGGGGCCTCATGGTTTCTATAATATTAGGGAAATAAAACAATCTCTAGGTAATACCTTAACAAAGTTATCAAGTGCAAAACATGTTTTGGTTGATTTTGGGGTCCTCCATCATAACAGTATTCCGTAACCTGTTAGGAAATTTCTGCATGTGCCCTGTTTTGATGGTCTGGTGACTCCTTATAAAAATGAACATGTTAGATAATGATGTTAATCACAGTAATAGCTCGAACCTTCATAGATTTCACAGAACACTTTATATTAACAAAGAATTGTTGAATTGCTCTTTTTAAAAAGCATGGAATTGCATTTGATCAAATTATCTCATTTGATTGCCAGAATAATCCATTATTATAATTATTTGTATCCTGTAGTTTTGAGAACCCAGTTTCAAAGATACTTGCTCATAGAATCAAGACTAAAACTCAAGGTTTTTTTCTCTTTAATACTTAGTATTTGACAATTATATTCCAAGTACTAAAATTCAATTTAAAACTAAAGAAACAGATGCTGTGAGATAAATTCTTCAAAATTAGTATGGTTAAGTAGTTTCAATAATTTATCAATGAGATGTCTCATAGTAAAAAAGGTAACATTGATTTTCTCATAGTTCATAGCATAAATTTTTTTCACATTTTTCAGTCATAGGTGACAACTATATGGCTAGTGGAACCCTCATAGTTATTAAGTTCAGAGTTCTCACAGAATGTGACAGATCTGCAGAACATCTCAGTGCTACATTTTGCATTTGGACATCTGCTTCAGCTGGAAATGACTTGAAAACGTACATAGAATCAGACAGCTGCTCATTGGCTCTATGAGGAGTGAAATGTGCATAACATTTCTTGAAAATTCATCTAAAAGTAGATATGTGGGAAACATTTTTTAAATAAATCTTTGGACAGAAGTGAAATTTCAGCCCTTAAAATAATTTGCATAAAGAGTAAGGAAAACTTAGGTGCACGTCTCACCTCTGACACATACTGGCTGTGTGAATTTGCACAAGTTATGTAGTAATGTTGTAATAACAAAAACATTTGTTTTATAAAGGCCAGCCTTATTTCTACTTGAGGGGGAAGGAAACTATTGGACTGCTAAGGCTGGAGCCTTTAATATAACAAAAATAATAGCTAATTTTTTTTAAATTTATTTTTAGTTTTCAACACTCACTTCTATAAGATTTTGAGTTCTAAATTTTTTCCCTCTCCCTCCACTTCCCCCTCTTCAAAATCATGTGCAATCTGATATGGGCTCTACATATACATTCATATTAAATGTATTTTCACATTAGTTGTGTTGTAAAGATGAATTAAAACCAACAGGAACAACCATGATAAAGAAGAAACAAAACAAAATTTAAAAAAGAGAGAGAGAGAGCAAATAGTATGCTTCGATCTGCTTTCATACTCCATAGTTATTTTTCTGGATGTGGACAGCATTTTTCCATCATGAGTCTTTTGGAGTTGCCTTAAATCCTTGCATTGCTGAGAAGAGCTAAGTCTATCAAAGTTAATCATAGCATATTGTTGCTGTTACTCTGTATAGTGTTCTCCTGGTTCTGCTCAGTTCACTCAGCATCAATTCACGTAAGTCTTTCCAGGTTTTTCTGAAGTCTGCCTGCTCATAATTTCTTATAGCACAATAGTATTCCATTATATTCATATACCACAACTGGTTCAGCCATTCTCCAATTGATGGGCATCCCCTCAATTTTCAATTCTTGGCTACCACAAAAAGAATAGCTAACATTTATATATAGCTTACTATGTGCTAGGCACTGTGCTAAGCAAACTCCTACTATTACGTCATTTGATCTTCACAACAAGCCTGGAACGTAGGTTCTATTGTTATCCTCATTTCACAGATGAGGAAAACAGAGATTAAGCAACTTCTTATAGAGGCATATACAAACATGACACCTAGAATTCTGAGTATAATAAAATAATCACTTTCCTAATTCTGAATGCCATGATCTCTTTTTAATATAGATTAATATTGTATTAGCTTTTCTGGCTGATATTATTGTTGATACAGTGAGTTTGCAAACATTTTGACAAGAATTATTGTTAGAAAATATCTCTGCTATCTTTTGTTCTCCATTAGGTTTGCCACAATTGATATCTCTAAAATGCTATAGGGGATTTTTCAAGTCTAAATGTAGAACTTTATAATTGTCCATGTTACATTTTATATCATTTGATTCAATTTATCATCATAGGTATATTTTCTAATACTGATTAAATAGGGTGAATAGAGAGAATGTTTGACTTGGAGAGAGGCCCTGAGTACAAATCCTACAACTGACATTGACTAATTATGTGAACATGGGAAGTTGATTTACTTCTCTGACACACATTTTCTCATGTACAGATAAGAGATGGAGATAATAATATCTATTGGGCCTACTTCACAGGCAATTTATATGACCTAGTTATCAGGACACTATGATAGTAGTCGAGAAGGCCAATGGAAAGGTGTGAATCTTTTTAACTGAAAAAGGTACTAATCATTTGGAAGGCACATTGTCAGCTCCCAGAAAAGAGAAAAAGATAAATGAGATTCAGTCACCCTAACTCAGTTTGACAAAGGTGAGGCTACAGGTCTTAAAACTATTGGAATAACCTTTTGTTATGCCAACTTGGCAGAACTTAGGAGGTTAAAAGGCTTAAGCTTAGGAGGTTAATGAATAACAGCACTGAAAATGTGTTGACTAGCCTTGAGTTATGTTGGCTTGGGTAGTTTCATTTCAAAATGGCAATGGTATTTCCTGAAAGCATCAATGGGTCAAACCTTCAACTGTTCATGTCAAAATGAAAAACTGATGAATTTTAATAGTATTGGGTGCAGGTTGGAGTGTCAATAGCAATGACCTCCTAAGCTACACCGAGGAGCTGCAGAGACAAAGCTCAAAAGCAACCAGGAAGTTGCTTGCCAGAAGATGAAGCTATCAGAGCCCAGGCAGAAGAAGCCAGGCTGAAAGGCATACGGAAAGAAAGCCCTGATTCTCCTTCACCTCCTATTGTGACTTTTCTGTAGATTTATACAATTCAATAGACTATACACCCATATACACCTACATATATATGTGTATATATGCATATATATACATACATGTATACATACATGCATACACATATGTACATGTGGGAGACAGAATAATTCTGTCTTTTGCATTTTCATGTTGTTTGCTTTGCTCGTCTATTGGAATTGAATACTTTGCTACTTGATTTATTCTTCTTGCCTGAACTATTAGTAGATGAAGCATTGAATGTGGATTCGAGTCATTCATTACCCTTACATTAAACCCAATAACCTGTGGGAATTCAATTGCGAGTAGAATAAATGACTTATGTTCAGGAAACTATTTGGAAATCTCAAGAGAAGTTGGTATCATAGAACTTATTTTGTCTGGCAAGATCACACATGCCACAATGAATGGGTTGTCTAAACAATATTTCACTCTTTTTCCTGTTATAGAAAATGACAGGAATTTTAAAAAAGGAAAACAAACAGATAAACAAACAAAATAGAACCAAATGATCTAATTTGGAACCACTCATAGACCAGCATAAAATTAATCTTGTCCATGTCTTTTATGATCAATGGTGATCTGGATGGAAATCAATTAATGAATCTAAATGGTGAAAATCGATATACTAATTTGGTTTTCATATGGCTGCCACTTATTGGTGGCTTAACAAAATTAGCCAGCTGCATTTTATGGATCCTGCTCAATTTGCTTTCTGTGTGCATCTCTAACATCACACTTTGGATAAAAGGTGAGGTCAATTTGTTTAAAATGCAAATATGAATTAATATATTCCACCCACACACTAAGATAGTCCATTGAGAATTTTTTAAACCTTAGCTATGTTGATTCTACTACCATTTTCATTTGATTTGATTTTACTCTAGGCACAATTAAGTTCAGATATTGTAGCTCATATGGTTTATGGAGCAGTGAACTGATATATGAGAGAGTGATGGTCTTAGCTGCTGGGGTTCCTGAAGGGGTGGGAAGATAGTAGCCTCCTCTGTTCCCTTGATTTCTGCCTGACCAGAGGAGATGAGAGAGTAGAAAAATCAAATACTTTCTAAAGAAGCATTTATACAGTAAAGAGAGAAAGCTATTTCTTTACCTATACCTTCAGAAAACTTAAATAGTTAATGATAGTTTTAGCTTTGAGATTATTTTTAGGAGTATATTGATGCTGATATTTCATCTTTCTTTGTAATCAGTTAATATATATTTGGTTTTCTTTTGTTGATATTACAGTAAATGGATCTGTTGGTATGAGAGGAAAAACATTGTAATCATCATAAATATATTCATGGAAAATAGTAACCGAAGTTGTATTTTAAATGATTGCCTGGAATTGATTTTCTGCATCTGAAGGTACCATAATTACAACGAAACAGGATAAAGAAAAAAAAATCTACGGCATTCTTCATTTTAATAATGCTGATTAGAATATATTCTAACAAGCTTTAACTACATAGATAAATAACAGGCATCTATTAATAAAAACATTTACTATTTCTGTGGGCCACAAAATCAATTGCACAATCATTCCCACCTTATGTATTTATCTCCCTACTTCTTACCCTATTGAATGGACATGCTTTTAAAAGAATACATCATTCTGTATATTTTTAATGATATAATTAAATATGTTACCTATAATAACCTTATTTATTCATTATGCACTGGTATTCTTTTCCTTCTATTAATTCTTTTTTTTTTTAAATCCAAGGGGCAGAGCCAAGATGGCAGACTACTCACTTGAGCTCTACACTGAACCCTCCAAATAGCTTCAAAAAATGACTCTAAACAAATTATAGAGCAGCAGAACACACAAAAAGACAGAGTGAAACAAATTTCCAGCAAAAAAAATTTAGAAGGTCAACAGAAAAGGTCTGTTGCACCAGGCTGAGAGAGGAGTACAATCCAGCACAGACCTCGCCAGCTGAGCCCTGGCCCCAGCAAACCAGGAACAGGCCTCAGGAACCACTTAATCAACAATAGCAGCAGGAGCAACTCCTTGAACTCTGTGCTGACAGATGATAAGGGGGTCAAACAAGGAGATTACAGGGGTTTCTTTGCTAGCACAAAGGGAGGACTCCCTTGCTTTGCCCACACTTGAACCCAGCTTGCAGTCTTGGGTGGCAGTCCTAGGATAATGAGGAGCACTAGCATAGCGGAGCTTGAAGCAGCAGTGGAGGGGTGGGGAAGACCCTCCTCACAGTTCCAGGGAAGAAAAGACTGCTGCTTGTGGTCACTCACAGACCAGAGCATAAGCCAAGAGAGGAGTAAATACCTTTCCTTAGATCATACCACTTTGGAAGAATTGAAAACTTAAAAGTCGTTAGAAGTATTTATTGAAACCCCTGATGCTTGGGACAGTTCACCCTCTACCCTCAAAGCAGAGACCTACCTTAACAAAGAGTTAATAAATCAAGTAATAAGCTGGGGAAATGAGCAAGCAACAGAAATAAAAACTCTGACTATAGAAAGTTATTTTGGTGAGAAGGAGAATCAAAGCACATACTCATAAGAAGACAACAAAGTCAAAACTCCTACATCCAAAACCTTCAAGAAAAATATGAAATGGTCTCAGGCCATGGAAGAGCTCAAAAAGGATTTTGAAAATCAAGTAAAAGAAGTAAAGGAAAAATGGGGAAGAGAAATGAAAGTGATGTATGAAAATCATGAAAAATGAGTCAATAGCTTGAAAAAGGAGACTCAAAAAAATACCGAAGAAAATAACACCTTAAAAAATAGACAAGACCAAATGGCAAAAGAGATCTAAAAAGCCAGTGAAGAGAAGAATACCTTAAAAAGCAGAATTGGCCAAATGAAAAAGAGGTCCAAAGATTCACTAAAAAAATAATTCCTTAAAAATTAGAATGGAGCAAATGAATGCTAATGACTTTATGAGAAATCAAGAAATTATAAAAAAACAAAAAACAAAAGAATGAAAAAGAATATAAGACAATGTGAAATATCTCATTGGAAAACACAACTGACCTGGAAAATAGATCCAGGAGAGATCATTTAAAAATTATTGGACTACCTGATGTTTCAACAATTCAGCTAGAAGCTGCTGTGGGGGGTGTAAAATCAACAACAACCAGCTCACAGAATGCTGCAAGTTCAGGTTCTTTTGATCTGCTTTACTAAGGAAGGCAACATTAAGGGGTTAACAAGCTTACTTTAATTCATCATACAAATACCATTCACTTAGTTCAGGGGAAAAAGCCAGCACCTTGAACTTCAGAACAAATACAAACATCAACAGACAGGCCAAATACAATTCATAGTTACCAACATCTAAGTCCACTGCTGTGGGTCAGAGCCCCAAAACAGAGAAGGCCAACCCCTGGTTTTATATCTTTTTCAGGGTCAAGGGCGAGTCACACATGCGATTCACCCATGTGACCTAAAATCGTCACAAAGATGCAACTTAAACCCACGTGGTCTAAAAGCCTCTGATGTCACAAACATGTCACTCAAACCCATGTAAACTAGGCTTTCCCTTGAGGCAAGGAGGTCATCAAGGACTTCTAATTTAATCAAGGAAATAAAGGCCAAACTCTTCAAGGGCACTTGGTTGAAATGAGTGCTAAGAGCCCATTTTGATTGCCAACATACCTGAAAACTACAATATAAAAGAGCCTAGATATCTTTTTTCAAGAAATTATCAAGGAAAACTGCCCTTATATTCTAGAACCAGAGGGTAGAACAGAAAGCAAAAGAATCCACTGATCACCTCCTGAAAGAGATCTCAAAATGAAAACTGCCAGGAATATGATAGCCAAATTCCAGAGTTCCCAGAGCAAGGAGAAAATAATGCAAGCAGACAGAAAGAAACAGTTCAAGTATTGTGGAGCCACAATCAGGATAACACAAGATCTAACAGTTTCTACATTAAAGGATTGGGGGGCTTGGAATATCTGGAATATGAATTCCAGGGGGCAAAGGAGCTAGAATTACAACTAAGAATCAGCTACCCAGCAAAATTGAGTATAATCCACAAGGGGAAAAAATGGATCTTCAATGAGATAGAGGAATTTCATGCCTACTTGGGAAAAGAAGAGAGCTAAATAGAAAATTTGACTTTCAAATACAAGACTGAAGAGAAGCATGAAAAGGGAAGCATGAAAGAAAAATCATAAGGGACTTATTAAAGTTAAACTGTTCACATTCCTACATGGAAAGATAATATTTGCAACTCATAAGACTTTTCTCATTATTGGACTGTTAGAAGGAGTATATATAGACAGAAGTCATGGGGATAAGTCAAATATCAAGGGATGATATCAAAAAGATAAAATTAAGGGTTGACAGAGAAATGTACTGGAAGAATGAGAAAGGGAGAGGCAAAATGGGGTAAATTATCTCACACAAAAGAGACAAGAAAAAGCTTCTTCAGTGGAGGGGAGGTGAGAGGGGAGGTGAGAGGGAGTGAGTGAAACTTATTCTGATTCAGAATTGGCTCAAAGAGGGAATAACATACACACTCAATTGTAGAAATCTATCTTAACCTACAGTAAAGTAGGGGGGAAGGGGATAAGAGGAGGGGTGATAGAAGGGAGGGTGGATTGGGGGAGGGAATAGTCAGGAGCAAAACAGCTTTGAGGAGGGACGGGGTGAAAGGAGAGAGAGAATAGAATAAACAGGAGTGGGGTGGGATAGGATGGAGGGAAACATAGTTAGTCTTTCACAGCATTACTATTATGGAAGTGTGTTTTTCAGGACTACACATGTATAACATATACAAATTGCTTGCTTGCCCTCTCATTGATGGGGGGGGTGTGGAGAGGGAGGAAGGGAGAGAATTTGGTGTTCAAAATTTTAAAAATGAATGTTAAAATTGCTTTTACCTGTAACTGGGGAAAAGTAAAATGCTAAATAATTTTTTTTAAAAATCTAATGTTATTTTCTTCTATGAATGATGTTTTATAGGGCATATTCTTGACATGAATTTTTCTATTTTTGCCTATGACATATCTTTATACCCCATTATAATCACTACAAGCATGAGGGGGTTGTTTCTAAGGACCCTAAAATTCTTCTAAATCTATGCCACTAATTGGGATATCATCAGCTATTGTTATCCTTATATATATAAAAGAGAAAATCAACCGAAGCCACTAGGTCATTAAATAGAAATATATAAATTTCAGTTTTAGTGCGGAAGGGAAATAACAGATCATTTAATCTCAATGTCTCATTTTGCTGTGGAAGAAACAAAGGCCCAAGAAGCTCAAGTTCTTCCCAAATTTCTTTTAGGTAGTTGAAAAAAGATCTAAAGAAATTATCTCTAACTTCAAATCCAGTATCTTGACATTCAAATCTGGGTGCTAATAATGAGATTTCCTTGATATCATTACATTTCTAGCATTTACTCAAAAAGCTCTTGCAAATATCCCACTGAAGTCTTTTGTTCTTCAATTTATTTTGTGACTATCGTTTTTCATAAACAGAGAAGATAAAGTTTAAAGATGTTAGGTTAGCCTCTGCTTCTTCAGTGGCAACCAATATTATCTTTATCAAACCTGTGGAATTACATGAAATAGGAATCAATAAAAAAAAAAGTCTCAATTTCCTCTCCCTGAGTCATTTGAATCTGTGACTGCCATTTCTGAATCTGTAACTATGTGATGTGTCATACCTGACAACAACTACTGAAAATTTTGTTTTTCATCAATGCCATAAATGAATATGAAAAACACTACAATCATTGTGGCAATAGTTATGCTTAGAGAACTAAAAGATTAAATGTTCTTCTTTTTAAAAACATTGCTAAAAATACTAATTTTGACAGATCCCTAAATATGAGAACATTATAAAGGGATTAGGAGATTTAAATGAGAGATTTAAAACAAAGTAAGAAAGAAGGCTATAATAACTGTAGCTCCTATTCTCAAATTTTTGATCTCCTTCCTTATCTCAAAAACAGACAGAATGCTTAGATATAGAGGAAAGGTTTCAAACAGTGAATAAATATATGTATTTTACTCACAACTTCAAAGATCCCTACAGTGGTAACTAAAAATGTATCCTATAGTTTTTTTTATCTTGCTTCAAAGCACTGAGAATAGTGAAGATATTAAATCATTATGTTTAAAAACTCTTACATATTTAACCATAAAGTTTAAAACAATGGAGTTCATCCTTCAAAGGACATGAGGTTTTTTTTGTTTTGTTTGTGTTTTTTAAATGTTGTTAGGGTACTGTATGCTAAGATAAGAAGTCATTGATGGTCTTGTTATAAAGTTAAAGATGATGAGTGGATAGCAGGAGTATTCCACTGGCATCTCAGGGATTTCAAGAGAAGGTAAAGAAGCTCTCCAGCACATTTGAGTTACCAACTGTGCCAAATTTAAGAGAAAACAAACACAAGTATTCCAGAGAATGGCCCAGAATTGCTGAGTTTTGACCTTGTATTACTGGAAAGAGCTGCTAGGTCAAAAAGGTCACAGATCCATTTGAGTATAGAACATTGATCAGAAAGGAGCTTTAGAGATCATCTCATATGATAACCTTGTATTGCTATACTTGTTTATGGATCCCCTTCATTTTCAGATATATCCCTCTCTCCTCCCCAATATGTAGCACTTGTAACTAAGAATAAGGAAAAAAAGTAACAAAATACTTAAAACTAATCAAGACATCAACTGAGTTTGACATGTCAATGTATGGCACACATATATTCCCACCACTGCAAGAAATTTGTTTTTGTTTTTGTCGTCGAGTCATTTCATTTATGTCTGATTCTTCATAGCCTCATTTTGGGATTCTCTTGACAAAAATATGGGAGTAGTCTGTCATTTTCTTTTCCTGCTGATCTTACAGATGAGGAAACTGAGGCAAACAGAGTTAAGTAACTTGTCCAGGGCTATACACCTATTAAGTGTCTGAGGCTAGATTTGAACTCAGGTCTTACTGACCCTAGGACCAGAACCCTATTCACTGTGCCACCTTATTGCCCTGCAAAGAATGGAGGGAGGTCTATTTTCTCATCTCTTATTTAAGAATATGCTTGGTTAATATGATTATACAGTATTCGGGTTGTTTTGTGGTTGTTGTGGGTTTATTGCCATTATTGTTGTTTTTTTTTTATTTTACATTGTTATATTCTTTGTGCATATTGTGTTCTTGATCCTACTTTAATTTAATATTCATTAATCCAGGCAAGTCTTCTCTGTGTTCTTCATATTTATCATTTCTTACGGCACAGTTATACTCCAATAATTTCATGTACCACATTTTGTTTATATATTCCCAATCAATGGATATCTAATTTTTCCCTAGTTCTTTGCTACTACAAAAAGCACAAAACATGGTATATAAAAATATATTGGAGTATATGGAACCCTTTTTCTCTTTTCAATGATCTCCTTGAAGAATGACAACAGTGAGGCTGATGGGTCAACAAATTTGGTCATTTTGGTCACTTTCTTATCATACTACCAAATTATTTTCTAAAATTGTAAAGCAAATATTCAGCTCCTCCAATGATATACTAGTATACCTGTCTTTCCACAACCCTTACAACACAAACTCCTCTTCACTGCAGCCACTCCAGAAAAACTTGTATCCAGCTCCTACTTCAGTGAGCTGGCCTTCATTTGCCAGCATTGTTTCACTCAGGGCTATTTGTCTTGCAAGTTGTCTTGCAACAAGAGCTGTTCGTCTTTCAGGTCTACTGGATTTTGTGTCGTCTACAAGTGTGCACACATTCCATGTGCCAATGGTGAGTGGAATCGTCTTTGCAGATGTTTTTGTACATTTCTTTGTGTTTCAACCACAGAGTGGGATTCCCCACCTGCCACAGCAATCAGGCCAGGGTTGGGTAAGCAGACAATTTTTAGGACACCTTTTCTAGTCCTTTCCTTACACCAGGAAGTGAACAGTTTATATGTGTGTATAAATGATGCACATATATATATATATATATATATATATATATATATATATATATATATATATATATATATATATATATTTATGTATATATATACAAGTATGTTTATGTATACAATTTTTTAACAGCATTTCCAGATAAATATTGTTATCTAAGTAATGTTGTGCTGAAAAAAAGCAAGCGAGACGCAGATATAAATTTGGATGTGGATTTATTCAAGCACGCGGCTGTTCCGAGTAATTACTCAAATCGAACAGCCCCCAGCTGGGGAAGAATTAGGTTATTTAAAGGGAAAGAACACAATTTGATTTCTGTGGAGATGGGGACACAAACAGTGGGACAAGCTGAGGCAGGATTATTTCTGTGGAGAAGGGAACACAAACAGTGGGATCCATGGAGATGGGAGTACAAACTGTGGGGTCCGTGGAGATGGGAGTAAAAACAGTGGGGTGAGCTGGGGCAAGATGGAGAAACTGGAGGGGTGGGGCAGGGCATAACAGTAATAGATAGTAGACATTCTTTATCGACTTTGTCTTTTTATATGAATAGATAGACCAAACTCCTTTACTTGATTGTAGATCCCTTCCAGGAGGCTGTGCCATATCTCACACAAGACTTGATGAGATAATGACCAAGGACAGGCATAAAAAAGAGCTTCAGGAGGATTTTACCATATGCATTGGTAACTAAGGTGGGACTTTCTTACTGTTTTAGAATGGTAAATTAATTAAGTCTCTTTGATTGAGCCTTAATAGGTACAAAGCCCCAGGCCCAAATACCTAATTGCTAGGTGGTAAGTCTATGTGGGCGTGAAGCCCTCAGGGTCCTAAGGGGAGTTGCTAATAGTTGGAGCCTAAGTTCTGGTCACTCGGATGATGTTTGATGACACCCAACGACTGTATAAAAAGAGAGAACAGAGCTATTTGTGAGAGGCTCTCACTCTTGGAGGAGTGTTGGACTCTGGGCAGCTGCTTTAAGAGCCTCCCAGCTCATCATCCCAGCTGTTTTCTCAGTAACTATGAATTGTATTTGGTCTGTTTATAATGTAAGTTTGTAATTTTTTATGTTTGCTCTGAAATGCTGGGTGCAGGCTTTTTCCCCTGAACAAAGTGAATGTTATTTGTATGTTGGATTGATATAAGATTGTTAACCCCCTAACATTACTTTCCTTAGTAAAGCAGATCAAAGGAGCCTGTGCTGGCAGCATTCTTGCTGTTGGGCTTATGTTGCTCTTCAACCCCCACAGCAGCTGCTAACCAAATTGTTGCAACGCCATATGCAGTGAATTTTTCTTCAATTCCATTTTGTATCACAACGGCAATTTTTTGATCATATTTAAATCTCTTGATTTTATGTTTTACCTAATATGTATGATCAGAGGAGTTATTTTTTTGAAAAGGGTCATTTTTGTTGTTATATCTTTCAAGGGACGTTAACTTATTTTGATATCTAGATGAAAGCTATCTTGTTTAAAAAGGGCTTGTGGGGTGATATTTTACTTTGTCAAATAAAATGCTTTTTCATAATCAATAAACCTTGAACAACAGATCTTACATTCTATACATATTTCTATAATTTTTGAAATGGTAAATATGTGTACCATTCTTGAATGTAAGTTGTGACAGTCTGCTTGTTTTTTACTAATATCTTCTTTGAAGATTCCCTCAGATTACATATAGATATTATTATTAAGCAACTCCTTTTCCCTATGTTAATGTTTCACATACCCCAACTCCCACCGCAATCCTTTGTTATATTTCCCTGCTTAAGAAACTTACATGGGGCGGAGCCAAGATGGCAGGTGGTAAGCACGGACTAGAGTGAGCTCCGTACCCGAGTCCCTCCAAAAACCTATAAAAATGGCTCTGAACCAATTCTAGAATGGCAGAACCCACAGAACAGCAGAGGGAAGCAGGGCTCCAGCCCAGGACAGCCTGGATGGTCTCTGGGTGAGGTCTATTCCACATGGAGCTGGGAGCTGGGAGCTGGGAACAGAGTGGAGCAGAGCCCAGCCTGAGCGGCGTGGACGATCCAGACCAGAAGCCGGGCGGAGGGGGCCCTAGCGCCCTGATTCAGTGAGCTGCGGCAGTTACAAGACTTCTCAACCCACAAACACCAAAGACTGCGGAGAAGGTTAGTGGGAAAAGCTGCGGGAGTGGAAGGAGTTCGCGGTTTGGCTTCCAGCCCGGGGGCAGCAGAGGTGGGGCAGCTACAGCTGTTGTTACTTCCGGCTCCAGGCCCACCTGGTGGGAGGAATTAAGTGGTGGATCAGAGCAGGAGTGCAACAGCCTGCTGAAGATCTAAGTCCAGTCTGGACTGGGGGTCCTTGGGGAAGGAGGAGTGCGGCTCTGACAGAGCTGGCACCTCCCCCCCAAACGTAGAACATAGAACTCGTTAGTCTACAAGCAGTCATACCCCACTGAAAAACTCAAGGGTCAAGTTAGTTGGTTGGGAATATGGCCAGGCAGCGAAAACGCGCCCAGATTCAGTCTCAGACTTTGGATTCTTTCTTTGGTGACAAAGAAGACCAAAACATACAGCCTAAATAAGACAACAAAGTCATAGAGCCTACAGCCAAAGCCTCCAAGAAAAACATGAACTGGCCCCAGGCCATAGAAGAACTCAAAAAGGATTTGGAAAAGCAAGTTAGAGAAGTAGAGGAAAAATTGGGAAGAGAAATGAGAAGGATGCGAGAAAACCATCAAAAACAAGTCAATGACTTGCTAAAGGAGACCCAAAAAAATATCGAAAAATACACTGAAGAAAACAACACCTTAAAAAATAGACTAACTCAAATGGCAAAAGAGCTCCAAAAAGCCAATGAGGAGAAGAATGCCTTGAAAGGCAGAATTAGCCAAATGGAAAAGGAGGTCCAAAAGACCACTGAAGAAAATACTACTTTAAAAATTAGATTGGAGCAAGTGGAAGCTAGTGACTTTATGAGAAATCAGGATATTATAAAACAGAACCAGAGGAATGAAAAAATGGAAGACAATGTGAAATATCTCCTTGGAAAAACCACTGACCTGGAAAATAGATCCAGGAGAGATAATTTAAAAATTATTGGACTACCTGAAAGCCATGATCAAAAAAAGAGCCTAGATGCCATCTTTCAGGAAATTATCAAGGAGAACTGCCCTGATATTCTAGAGCCACAGGGCAAAATGGAAATTGGAAGAATCCATCGATCGCCTCCTCAAATAGATCCCAAAAAGAAATCTCCTAGGAATATTGTTGCCAAATTCCAGAGCTCCCAGATCAAGGAGAAAATACTGCAAGCAGCCAGAAAGAAACAATTTGAGTATTGTGGAAACCCAATCAGAATAACCCAAGATCTGGCAGCTTCTATATTAAGAGATCGAAGAGCTTGGAATGCGATATTCCGGAGGTCAATGGAGCTAGGATTAAAACCTAGAATCACCTACCCAGCAAAACTGAGTATCATGTTCCAAGGCAAAATATGGAGTTTCAATAAAATAGAGGACTTTCAAGCTTTCTCAGTGAAAAGACCAGAACTGAATAGAAAATTTGACTTTCAAACACAAGAATCAAGAGAAGCATGAAAAGGTAATCAAGAAATGGAAATTGCAAGGGACTTACTAAAGTTGAACTGTTTTGTTTACATTCCTACATGGAAAGATGATGAGTATGATTCATGAGACCTCAGTATTAGGGCAGTTGAAGGGAATATGCATATATGTATATATATACATATATATATGTATATATGTGCATATATATATATGTATATATATGTTTATGTATATATAAGTGAATGTGTATGTATGTATGTATCTATGTGTATATGTATGTATGTGTATGTATGTGTATATATATATGTGTTTATATATATATATACATATATGTAAAAGAGAGAGAGCAGACACAGGGTGAGTTGAAGATGAAGGGAAGATATCTAAAAGAAATAAAATGAAATTAAGGGATGAGAGAGTAACATACTGAGAGAGGGAGATAGGGAGAGAGAATGGGGTGGATTATCTCGCATAAAGGTGGCAAGAGGAAGCAGTTCTATGGGAGGAGGAGAGAGGGCAGGTGAGGGGGGAATGAGTGAACCTTGCTCTCATCAGATTTGGCCTGAGGGGGAATACCATACATACTCAGTTGGGTATCTTACCCCACAGGAAAGAAGAGGGAGGAAGATAAAAAAATAAAAATAAAAGGCGGGGGGATGATGGAGGGGAGGGCAGATGGGGGTGGAGGTAATCAAAACAAACACTTTGGAAAGGGGACAGGGTCAAGGGAGAAAATTCAATAAAGTGGGATGGGTTGGGAAGGAGCAAAATGTAGTTAGCCTTTCAAAACATGAGTATTGTGGAAGGGTTATACATAATAATACATGTGTGGCCTAGGTTGAATTGCTCAACTTCTTAGGGAGGGTGGGTGGGAAGGGAAGAGGGGAGAGAATTTGGAACTCAAAGTTTTAAAATCAGATGTTCAAAAACAAAAAAAGTTTTTGTATGCAACTAAAAAATAAGATACACAGGCAATGGGGCGTAGAAATTTATCTTGCCTTACAAGAAAGGAAGGGAAAAGGGGATGAGAGGGGAGGGGGGTGATAGAGGGGAGGGCTGACTGGGGAACAGGGCAACCAGAATATAAGCCATCTTGGAGTGGGGGGGAGGGTAGAAATGGGGAGAAAATTTGTAATTCAAACTGTTGTGAAAATCAATGCTGAAAACCAAATATGTTAAATAAATAAATTGCATTAAAAAAAAAAGAAACTTACATAATGGTCTGCCTTCAAATTCTTTTGAATTGTGTTTCATGAAACACAGATCTCTTTTAAATTAACTAGCTCCAATGTAGCATCTTTTTCTGTCACCAAATACGAGAATGCAATGTTAATTTAATTTGTAGAATCTTATGACTTTTCAGGTCATTTGTAAAATCTCTCTACTCCTTCATCTGAAGCAATTGATAGCGGTGTATTGTTGCAATTATTTTTAGAAGGGTCATTTTTCAAATGCTTATCATTAGTACTACATTATATAATAATCTATATCCCATGAAATAATGTTGATTATTGCTTTGGAGTATGTGATAATACTCCTTCTTCCTCAACTCCTATATTTGCCTCTCCCACAAGTACTTATAAATAATCAATCCATTTAATTATTTTTTCTTTTTTTTAATTTATCACAAGAAAGCCAAGACTGATGTTTCAGCCCCTCCAGAATTATATCCATTTGTTGGTCACTGGACAAGGATATCTCATTTAGAGTGCCAACAGCCAAACTAAAGCTTAAAAGTTATCTTAAAATGGTGTGATTCTTAGTAGCTTCTTGTCATTCTTCCACAATCACTCTGGAAGCAGAAAGGGATTGCATATAACCAAGGGCTACTTGTATTTCTCCTTTTTTATGGGTTGCCATGAATGACAACAAAAAATTCATCAGGAAGTAGCCAGCCTATTGGAAAGACTATCTGCCCTTAACTAGGTTATTCTACAGAAAGCAGACTCTGCCTTTTGCAAGAGTCAAACTCAAAACATTGCTAATATCACAGGATTTGTCAGATCGTGTACTCCACTGTAATAGCCTTCAAGAATAGAGTCATCTCCACATTATGGTGAAGGATCAAAGAAGGATTTTGTAAAACCCTTTGATATAAAAATGAATAGTCTATAGCAAAGAAACCCAATCTGTTGTCCATGTCCACATCAAGTAGGAGAAAGAAGCTTATTACTATCACAGAAGAGTTGTATGATGTAAGTTTATCTTTTCTGATTTTCACTTTTTAGTTAGAGGTAAATAAAGCCATAAGTAGGGATTATTGCACCAGGGATGTATAGGAGGTAGAAGGGGTAGTTGAATGGATGGCTCGTGATGGGGGTTGGGATGGGCAGAACATAGTTTGATCACAAATACAGTTGTACCAGGAAAGGGGAGGTGATTCGCTACCATTTATACAGGGGTTAGGGAGGAGTATGCCAGGAGATGGGCATGATGATCATGGTAGGTTAGGGGTGGGGAGGGGAATGTTGCCTTGCAGCAGTTTTGTGAAGTGGTAGCAAGGATGAAGGGGAAATTGTGGTGCAAGATATGTGGATGGTGATTACCAAGGGGAAAAAGTTCCACCCTTTCCCCATTGACACACTGGGTAAAAACAATATTGATCCCCTTCTAGTTATGCCTCAGAACTAAACGCACAAAGGTAAATTTCTTTTTTGACAAAAAAATATAGAAGGAAAGGAGAATAAATTACTATCCTCTATAACAGGACTATCCAACCTTAGGTTATCTTAGCACCGCATTAAAATAAAATAATTATTTGAGAGCCGGCACCCAGAATAAAAAAATACAGTACACTAATAGAAAGTGGGGGAACGTAGGTCATCAATACGATAGGCAAAGGTGCGAAGCATGAAAGAAAACACAAAACAAAGCGACAACACAATATAAAGGTAGGTGCATACTGAGTAGTCTGCATCATAGAGACAGAACGCATCTCACAAGGAGATATGTTCAGTCCGTGATACTGCTTAAAAACCCCAAAGAAAATTAACATCAACGAGATTATTCTTTAGTGATGGAATTAAACAATCTAATTTTCATTCCATGCAAATTATTATTTTATTTTTTTGCTCATGAAAATTAAAACCCACAGGCGGGCCGCATAAAATCGTACTGTGGACCACCCTGCTCTATAACTAATTAGTGATCTAATGTTCTAAGGAAACAAGTTGACATTCTCGCCAAGATATGGAAAGGAAACTAGTGAAAAGTTCTTCAGGATCTTCCATTCAGCATATTAAGACCCCTTGAATAAACGTCAAAATTTGGAGACCAAGAATTCTGGGAGGAATTAAGGTAAATTTAGAGTTTGGAAATAAGAAAGCATTAGAGTCAGACTGAGAGAGGCAGTAACTGATAAAAATGGAGTGAAACATGCAAAGTCATCGGAATGTTGGAGCAGGAATTAGGAAGAATTAAATTTTTATCTTTCCTTAGACTTTCACTATCTGTGACTAGGAAAGTCACTTACCTTCTCTGTGATTCAGTTTTTTCATTTGTTTTATAATGATGGTGAGTTGAGATGTAATAAAGATCAAGTGAAATAATATATAGAAAACACTTTGAAAACTTTAAATATCTATATAAATGTCATTTATATCTAAACAGTGCATTTCTTTAAATACTTCACCTTATATTAATCATATCTCTAACCCAGCTAAACCTAATTACTTTTATGCTTTATTTTAACAAATATTTCAGTAGAATGAATACTAATATGGGGTATGTACT
This sequence comes from Trichosurus vulpecula, assembly GCF_011100635.1. Lineage (NCBI taxonomy): Eukaryota > Metazoa > Chordata > Mammalia > Diprotodontia > Phalangeridae > Trichosurus > Trichosurus vulpecula. Next base: position 93,208,608 of record NC_050576.1, on the reverse strand, counting down.
TTATACTCCTCTGTTAATTATCCCTGCCTAGAGAATCAGCTTGCCCATGAGGCTGCATGGTACAATGTAAAAAGCAATGGCTCTGAAGTCAGAGGACCTGGGTTCAAATTCTAACTCCAATGATTACTAGTTGTCCTTGATCTCAGTTTCCTCATCTGTCAAATGAAATGATTAGACTAGATAGATGATAGCTTTCAGATCTCTATCTATGAGCCCATAACTAATATACAGGGCAGCTTCTAGCTATTCAAGCATTAGCTTGTTGTTCAGTCATGTCTGACTCCCCATGAACCCATTTGAGGTTTTCTTGGCAAACATACTGTAGTGGTTTGCCATTTCCTTCTCCAGCACAGGGTCACTGAAAGTAAGTATCTGAGCCTGGATTTGAACTATGGTCTTCCTTACTCCAGGTTTGATGCTGTATCCACTGCTCCACCCAGCCTCTTTTGGCGCTCATCATACCAATACAACCCTATTAAGTGACAGCAAATCATCAATATTACAAAAATCTGACAGATGAATTAGCTTTGAGGTATTGAGAAAAAAAAGCCACAAAAATATTAGGCAACAATAATAATTCATGTATGTTAAGAAATGAAAGCCATTTTTTTGCACTAGAAACCCTAGGTGATATGTTCTAGGGACCAAGGAGACATGCCTATCTGGGCATGCATTTTGTTTTTACTGTGGAAAGTTAACAACAAATCTCATTGTCAGTCCTTTTATTTTAATTCTGACCTTTATAAACTCCGTGTTTGAAAAAAAAGTCATTGTTACAAATTCTTCTCATATAAAAGAGTATATATGTGTTTACATTATAGCCTTTTCCTCTTTCTTAGAGAGCTGGGATTTATCAAAGCCCTATTTCAAACAATTTCAGCTGTATCTATCCTGTTCACTCCTAAGACTAGACTGTATTTTTATGATCTTTCCCTTGGCCAGTGTAAGTTTTCTGGGTGGAGGAGGGTTAAGCAGGATGAAGAATAAAGGAATTAAACTAAAAACTTACAGTGGAATGTTGCTCACTCCCTGCCGGCAATAAAGTTTTTTTTTTTTTTCCCCAATTGTCTCTGCCCTTCAAATAAATAAATGAACATGTAAAAGAATGTATGAAATAAACAGAAGGGGATAGCAGAATAGATTAGAAATGTAAATCCGACAATACAATTTTCTACAAGAGAAATGCTTAAAACAGAGAGAGACACAGAGTTAAAATAATGGACTGAAGTAGAATCTATTATGCTTCAGCTGAAGAAAAAAGGGAGGGGTAGCAATCATGATGTCAGACAAAGCAAAAGCAAACATAGATTTAATTAAAAGACATAATGAGGAAAGTATATTTTGCTAATTCATAGAAAATGAATTCACAATATCCTAAACATATATGCACCAAATAGCAAGCATTAAAAATTTTTTTGGAAATTTTTAGGTAAATGAAATGAATTACAGAATGAAATAGTAAAACTATACTTGTGGGGGACCTCACTATGACTCTTTAGTGAACCAATTCAATTCTACATGGTCCCCTTCTCATGAATTTCTAGACACCTTTTCTCATACTGATGACACCTAGCAAAGCCTCAGACTTGGATTACTCCCAACATTTTTTGTCTCGCACTCCTATAACACATGCTGCCGAACAAAAGTGGAGAAAATCATTCAACTGTTGTGACTGTGTCCACTAAAAATGTGTTACATAACTTCAACCGGGACTCATTGCTGCTAGGCAATCTAATAATACCTTTGATTATCCCACTCTCCACAGTGGCTCTTCCAAACACTTTCATTCCTCCTCAAAGCTTACAAGATTCTCCCTGCCCCCCTATTTTCTCAGCTCAGAGCCTTGTCTCATATATTACAAAAAAGCATATTCATCATGAACCCCCTTTTCTCCCCTCTTTCTCATCACCTATCACTCAGATGCTTTCTACCACTTTCTCCTCTTTCATCCATCTCATGTGATGAAGTGGCCTTTCTCTTTATCAAGGCTAACCCCACTACTTTATCAACTGATCACATTTCATCTTATCTCCTCCAATATATTGCCCCCTCTGACATTCTCATGATATCACTTATTTTCAATCTCTTTCTGTCTACTACAATCATACCCATATCTATCCCATCCCAAAAAATCTCACTTGATTCTTCCATCTCTACTAATTATCACTCTATAAATCCTATTTTTGTAGCTAACTCCATAAAAAGGACACCTACAATAAAAGATTTCACTTTTTCCCCCTTCAATTCTCTTCTTAAATCTTTATAATCTGGGAAGGGGGCAGAGCCAAGATGGCACTGTGAAAGGAAGGAACTACTGGAGCTCTCTCACAAATTCTGTCAGATAAATATAAAAAAGTGAGTCTGAGCAGATTTGAGAGAGTTAGAAGCAACTAGTAGACTGAGAGGGGTAGTAGCACCAGGCACATGGAAGGGCACCAGACCAAACCAACAGGGAACAGCAAAAGAATCCAGCCTGAACACTGGTCTGGGAGGGCTCTGGGTGAGTGAAACATCAGAGCAGGAACAGGCCCAGGGAGGAAGTACCAACTATGGCCACAATTGAGCCACAGACCTCTCAGCCAAGGACAGGAGTCTGTCAGAGCACAGAGCCTGCAGCTGCGGGAGCACCTAACCTGGAGGCTTTCAAAGGTTTGAAACACATCTTCCTGAACTTCTGGGAGCCATGATGGCCAGATAAAATGACTTTCATCTCTACCTTGAATCAACCCAGAGAATACTCCTACAGGAGAAACAGAGGAGTCAGAAGTGGGGCTTCAGTAGTGAGAGAAGTTGGGGAGAGGGCCCTTCCTGTGGTGGCAGAATAAGACTAGTGAAGGAAGAGAGGTGTCCAAGCAGCCCTTACCATAGCAGAACAAGGAGAATAAATGAGCCCCAGGGGAGTGGAGCTAACAAACGTCAACTCCAGGACCCCAGACATGGCTTTGCACAGCCAGGGGAAGGGGCAGACATGAACACAGAGAAGGGCTGAGATGACCTATGCTGTAGAGCAGTCCTGGTGAAGAGGAGATTCCCAGCAGGCAGACCACCCCTCCCCTACACCACACAAAACCAGAGGCCATAGCACATAAAGCTAGATCCCAACACAAGAAACTTGGGACAGAGTCCCCTGAGCCTTGGAAACAGAAATCCACTTTAGAAGCCAGGAGGAAAAAAGAAAAATACCATGAAAAAACACACTAAAAGCCAAAGACCATTTATTCCTATTATGGAGACAGGGAAGATCAAAATGCCAATTCAGAAGAGGACAGCATGGACACTGTACCCACATCTGAAACCTCAAAAGGGAAAGTGAACTGGTCTCCAGACCAAAAAGCACTCCTGGAAGAACTCAAGGAGGACTTTCAAAACCAAATTAGGGAGGTAAAAGGAAATATGGAAAAAATGGGAAAAAAATCAATGAGAAAAACAAATCTTTATAAAGTAAAATTGGTGAAATGGTTAAGGAGAATCAGAATATAAACGGAGAAAATGTCTCATTGAAAAGTAAAATCAACCAAATGAAAAAGCAAATAGAGAAGATAAAGGAAGAAAACAATACATTAAAAATTAGAATTGGGCAAGTACAAGCTAATGACTCTATGAGACATCAAGAATCAGTCAAACAAAATGTAAAGAACAAAAAAATAGAAGAAAATGTGAAATATTTGCTTGGAAAAACAACCGACCTGGAAAATAGATCCAGGAGAGACAATCTAAGAATTATTGGTCTACCTGAAAGCTATGATGAAAAAAGAGCTTGAACAGTATCTTCCATGAAATCCTTAAGAAAAATTGCCCAGAGGTCCTAGAACCAGAGGGTAAAATTGTCAAAAAAAATCCAGAGATCACTCCCTGAAAGAGATCCCAAATTGAAAACTCCAATTAATATTATAGCCAAATTCCAGGACTACCAGGTCAAGGAGAAAATAGTGCAAGCAGCTAGAAAGAAACAATTTAAATATGATGTAACTATAGTGAGGATCACACAGGATCTTTCAGCTTCTACATTAAATGACAGAAGAAATTGTAATACAATATTACAAAAAGCAAAGGAGCTTGGACTACAACCAAGGATCAACTACCCAGGAAAATTGAACATAATTTTCCAGGCATGGAAATGGGCATTCAATGAAATTAGGGAATTCAGGACCTTCCTGATGAAAAGGCCAGAGCTCAATGGAAAATTTGATGTCCAAATACAAAACTCAAGAGAGACATAAAAAGGTAAATGGGGGCGGGGGACCCTACTTAATCAATAAGGCTAATTAGTTACATCCTTACATAGAATTATTTTGTTTTATATATGTTATATATATATGTATATATATTATATATATATATTTATATATATTTATATATATATATTTATATATATATATATTATATATATATATTATATATATATATATATATGTCAATCTTGAGAAGTACAGTTATTATGACAATTGAAAGGGATAGACTGTGGGTGTCTGTATAAAATAACCGATATGATGATAAAAAATAATTAAGAGATATAAAGGGATGGTTCTGGGAGAAGAGGTAAGGAGGTAGTAGAAAAGGGTAAATTACATCACATGAAGAGGCACAAAAACATATTATAGTAGAGGGAAAGAAGGGAGGGAGAAGAGCAGTATTGGAGCTTTACTCTCATCAGATTTGGTTCAAGAAGGGAATAGAAATCTAACATGTCTTACAGGCAGTAGGAGGCGAAAGGGGAAAGAAAAGGGGGAGGTCAGAAGGGAGGGAAAAAGTGGCAAAGGGAAAAAGGTAAGATGAGGGAGGGGAAACTGAGGAAGGTGGCAGTCAAAAGCAAAACTCTGTGGAGGAGTGGAAGGGGAAAGGGAGAAATAAACACATAAACAGGGGGAAATAGGATGGAGAAAAAGAGACAGATAGTAATAATAACTGTGAATGTGAACAGAATGAACTCTCCAATAAAATGGAAATGGTTAGCAGAATGGATTAAAAACCATAATCCTACAATATGCTGTTTCCAAGAAACATATTTGAAACAGGGTGATACACACAGGATAAAGGTAAAAAGCTGGAGTAGAATATGTTGTGCTTCAACTAAAATAAAAAAGCAGGAATAGCAATCCTAATCTCAGACAAAGCAAAAGCAAAGATAGATCTAATTAAAAGAGATAAGGAAGGATGCTACATCCTGCTAAAAGGCACCTTAAACAATGAAGCAATATCATTATTTAACATATATGCACCGAGTGGTATAGCATGGAAATTCTTAGAGGAGAGGGTAAAAGGGGTACAGGAAGAAAGAGACAGCAAAACTATAATATTGGGGGACCTCAACCTCCCCCACTCTGAACTTGATAAATCTAATCTCAAAATAAACAAGAAAAAAATTAAGGAGGTGATTAGAATTTTAGAAAAGGCAGATATGATAGACCACTGGAGAAAACTGAATGGGGATAAAAAGGAATATACTTTTTTCTCAGGGGTACATGGCACATACTCAAAAACTGACGATGTACTGGGGCATAAAAACCTCGCAATCCAGTGCAGAAAGGCAGAAGTAGTCAAAGCATCCTTTTCTGATCCTGATGCAATAAAAATTATTTGTAATAAAGAACCATGGAAAAAAAGCTAAAAATTAATTGGAAACTAAATAATCTAATTCTAAAGAATGAGTGGGCCAAAGAACAAAACACAGAAACAATTAATAACTTCATTCAAGAGAATGACAATAATGAGACAACATACCAAAACTTATGGGATGCAGCAAAAGCAGTTTTTAAGGGAAGTATTATATCTCTAAACGCTTACATGAATAAAATGGAGAAAAAGGAGATCAATAAATTGGGCATGCAACTGAAAAAGCTAGAAAAAGAACAAATTGAAAATCCCCAATTAAATAACTAATTAGTAATACTGAAAATCAGAGAGATTCATAAAATTGAAATCAATAAAACTATTAAATTAATAAATAAAACCAAGAGCTAGTTTTATGAAAAAAACTAATAACAGTGATAAACCTTTGGTCAATTTGATTTAAAAAAAGAAAGAAGAAAATCAAATTACCAGTATCAAAAATGAAAAGGGTGAATTCACCTCCAATGAAGAGGAAATTAAAACAATAATTAGAAATTATTTTGCCCAATTGTATGCCCATAAATTTGACAACCTGAGGGATATGGATGAATATCTATAAAAATATAAATTGCCCATGTTAACAGAAGAGGAAGTAAAATACCAAAATAACCCCATCTCAGAAAAAGAAATTGAGCAAGCCATCAATGAACACCCTAGGAAAAAATCTCCATGGCCAGATGGTTTTAAATGTGAATGCTATCAATCCTTAAAAAAACAATTAATTCCTATACTTTATAGACTATTTGGGAAAATAGGTGGAGTCCTACCAAATTCTTTTTATGACACAAATATAATACTAATATCCAAACCAGGAAGAATCAAGACAGAGAAAGAAAATTATAGACCAATTTCCCTAATGAATATTGATGCAAAAATTTTAAATAAAATGTTAGCAAAAAGATTGCAGCAACTTATCACAAGAATAAAACACTACAACCAGGTCAGAGTTATTCCAGGAATGCAAGGTTGGTTCAATATTAGGAAAACTATCAGCAAAATTGATCATATCAACAACAAAACTAGCAGAAACCATATGATCATCTCAACAGATGCAGAAAAAGCCTTCAACAAAATACAATACCCATTCCTATTAAAAACACTAGAAAGCATAGGAATAAGTGGAACCTTCCTCAAAATTATAAATAGCATCTACCTAAAACCATCAACAAGCATTATTGGTAATGGGGATAAGCTAGATGCATTCCTAATAAGATCAAGGGTGAAACAAGGATGTCCATTATCATCCCTATTATTCAATTTGGTAATAGAAACGTTAGCTGTAGCAATAAGAGAAGAAAAGGAAATTGAAGCAATTTGAATAGGAAAAGAAGAAACTAAATTATCACTTTTTGCAGATGATATGATGATTTACTTAGAGAATCCTAGAGAATCAAGTAAAAAACTACTTAAAATAATAAACAACTTTGTCAAAGTTGCAGGATATACAATAAACCCACATAAATCCTTGGCATTCCTATATATTACTAACAGAGTCCAACAGCAAGAGATAGAAAGAGAAATTCCATTTAAAATTACTGTAGACACTATAAAATATTTGGGAGTCTATCTGCAAAGACAAACCCAGGGCCTATATGAACATAATTATGAAACACTTTTCACGGGAATAAAGTCAGATCTAAATAAATGGAAAAATATCAGTTGTTCATGGTTAGGCCAAGCTAATAAAATAAAAATGACAACTTTACCTAAATTAATTTATTTATTCAATACCATACCAAATGAACTACCTAAAAATTATTTTATAGAGCTGCATAAAATAATAACAAAATTCATCTGGAAGAACAAGAGGTCTAGAATATTTAGGGAATTAATGAAAAGAAATGCTAGAGAAGGTGGCCTAGCCATACCAGATATTAAACTGTACTATAAAGCAGCAGTCATCAAAACTACTTGGTACTGGCTAAGAAACAGAGCCCTGGATCGGTGGAACAGGTTAGGTACACAAGATGCACTAGTCAATGCCTATAGTAATCTTCTTTTTGATAAACCCAAAGAATCTAGCTTCTGGGCTAAGAATTCACTATTTCACCAAAACCTCTGGGGAAATCGGAAAATGATAGGGTAGAAACTAGGCATAGACCAATATCTTACACTATATACCAAAATAAAGTCAAAATGGGTTCATGATTTAGGAATAAAGGCTGATACTATAAGTAATTTGGGAGAGCAAGGAATAGTTAACCTGTCAGATTTATGGGAAAGCAAAGAATTCATGACACCACGAGAGATGGAGAGCATTACAAAATGCAAAATGGAGAATTTTGATTATGTTGAGTTGAAAAGTTTTTGTATGAAAAAAGCCGATGCAGCAAAGGTTGGGAGGGAAGCAGAAAATTGGGTGAAAATCTTTGCAGCTGGTGTCTCCAATGAAGGCCTTATCTCTGGAGTATACAGGGAACTGAGCCAGGTTTGTGGGAATGCAAGTCATTCCCCAATTGGAAAATGGTTAGAGGATATGAGCAGGCAGTTTTCAGAGGAAGAAATTGAAGATATCTATAGACATATGAAAAAATGATCGAAATCACTACTGATTAGAGAGATGCGAATTAGAGCAACTCTTAGGTGCCACATCTCTCCCATCAGATTGGTTGAAATGACAAAACAACAAAATGATGGATTCTAGAGATGATGTGGGAAAATTGGAGCACTGTTACATTGCTGGGGGAGTTTTGAACTGATCCAGCCATTCTGTAGAACAATTCGCATCTATGCCCAAAGGTCTATAGGAATGTTCATGCCCTACTCACTTTTTTTGTTCTTTGTTTTGGTTAAATTTGTTGCTAGTTCTGTCTGCTTTAGGTTTAGGTACCCTGAGTAGCCTACACTTTCAGAGGACTGACTGCCTAAGCACCTAGTGTTCCTGGAGTTCCTGGCAGCTTGCTAAAGAAATGACCTCTCAAATGGGACTCTTGCCCTCTTGGGGCAGGGACAGCTCTAAGGCCAATTTCAGCAAGAAGAAGCTATGGAGAATGAGACTTTCACCCCTTACCCCAAGATTTTGAGCCCCATTCATTCAAGGGGGGGAATGATGATATTGTTCTGTGTACTTATTTTGTATTGTCCTTGTTGTATTGTTATATGGTTATGGTATCATTGATACCAGTTTTCCATTGACCTATGTAATGGATACAAAGATCTATGGGCCAACAAGTGAGTCATGTGGCCACCTCTGATGATGAGATGTTAAGTATTTTGCGAATTTGATGTGTTCATTTTGAGGGAATTCTATTGTACTTAAAAAAAAAGAGTTTGTACCTATTTAGACACAAGTTACCTATGTAATGGACATGAAAGATCTTGGGGTTGAATATAAAGGCAGCCAGTAAGAGAGAGGCCCAAACCCCTAGTTACTAGGCGCTAAGCTGACGTGGGCATGAAGCCCCCAGTGTCCTAAGGGGAGTTTCTATGACCACAGTCAGTGGTTGACTCCTAAGTTCTGGGACTTAGATGGCATTCAAATAGATTGGACGATGTCTAAGGATTGTATAAAACAAGAGATCAGAGCTTGGAGAGGCAGATGTGGTGGAAGCAAGAGAAAGAGGAGCAGTGGAAGCAGAACCAGTAGAAGCCAGAGCAGAAGAAGCTGAAGCAGCAGGTGCTACTGAGAGCAGGACTTACCCAAGAACCAGCTTCTGGATCGTGCAGACCAGAGAGTGCTGAGCAAGGGTTTGAGACCAGTGGGTAATCTTCTTAGAGGCAGGCCCCAGCATCGGGGGAAGCACAAGTTTGGCTTACTCCCATATTTTTCTCTAATGTCCTGGTTACTATTGTGAGGTGGGCTTATTGGATCTGGAAGGTTTTGGCCACGATATTGAATCAGGGACATTGGTCCATGGGTCTGCTACTTTGGAGCTGGAATGCTTTAATTCCTCTGCCTTCTACTTAGAGAATTCCTTATATCCTGCGATAGCCAAACCATTCAGGCATGTTCATGATTTTCTTTGAAGTCATGAATTCTGCCTTAATGCTATCGGGGTAACAGAGGACATCATAAGTCACATAATTTTTAGACCATCTAAAACATTAATTTAACCGTTGGTGCTCTTAATCTATAATTTTTGACGAACAGCCAATGAATGGATACATTAGGTGAGGAATTAAAACATATTTTATTCACAACTTCACTCTAAATAAAGGAGGATATTTTTGCCAAAAAAAACCCAAATGGGGTTGTGAAGAGTTGGACATGACTGAGAAATGCCTCAAGAACAACAAATAAAGGAATTACAGTCAAGTTGATGGCCATCCAACAGATGTTTTTCAGTCAAATAAAAATGTTGACAAATTTGGTTTCATTTACCAAAAAGCAACGAGAAAGGTCATCTTTTTGGAGATTTGATCATTCTGGTTTATAATGCTCAAAACTTATAAAATCACAAAAATTAGAATTGGAAGGAACCTTAAAAGACTTTTTATCCAATCTATATGTGAATAAGAATCTCCAACAAGTGGTTATCCAGTCTTTTCTCAAAGACCCCAAATGAAGAGGAATCTACTGGTTTTTGAGGTAGTACATTCCACTTGGGAATGGATTTAAGTGTCGGGAAGTTTATCGTGATATAAAGCCCCAATTTTTTTTTTTCAATGAGTGGCTTTTGTCTCTTTCTCCAAGTTCTAAGGTAAAATGACCACTTCTTCTACCCCATTTTCTACGATTTCTACTCTTCTAAACAGTTTCTCCTTGTTTATGAGAATCAGATTTAGAAGTTTCCATATTTCTTTCTCCACATTTTGAAGGATAAAATTAACATTAAAACAAGTCAAGAAACTATTAAGTACTCCGCTCTAGAGGGGTGTGTGTGTGTGTGTATGTGTGTGTGTATGTGTGTGTGTGTGTGTGTGTATGTGAATGGATATGTGGTTGTTTCTTTCAGGGGAGGTGGGTGAGCGTGGAGACAGAGAAAATATACAGTGATAGAGAAATATAAAGCACTCCAGCAAATATGTTCAAAATGGCAATACCTCATCACTAGTATATTATGTCTATATTTCTCTAAATTCTCATGTAGTTCCTATTTCTGTCCAAGTGGCTGACAGCATGCTCAAATGACAATAAAACTTCACTTTCTGCTTTATTGATCTTCATATACCTATAGTTGTATCTCTAGACATTTCCTAAAATCATCATGTCTTTTTAATATAGAAGTTTCTTCCATCATCTCATCATTCTACCCATGCTCTTTCTTTTTAGTATGGTAGGTCTTCCAGAGACATTCCAGTCATGAGTATCTGCCACCAATGCTTTGTGACACTCATGAGGTCTAATTTGCCTCCATGTGTTATGTTTACTTTGCTTGTTATCTGTACTTTGTACATTTGTCTTCAGAATCTGAGGCCATGTGTTTTATTGTTGATTTCTAGCCTTGTGTCTGCTTTTAATTTCTAGGAATCTTGAAAGGTTTATCTATTTTTCTCCTACATTGTAGATATGAAGGGTTTTTTTTTCCTCCTTCCTCCTTTTCAGGTTAAACCCTGTTGATTTGTTTTATTAGAACATAGAGCAACTTAATTTAATTAGTACATGTTATGTACATTCCATCTCTTTACAGGAGCCTGTTATTTTAAGATATGGTATAAAAATTCAATCCCATTTGCAGACATGATTAAAAAATACTTATTTCATTTCCAAAATGAGCATAGGAAAAGATAGAATTCTGTGAAGACTGACCAGCCCTTATAAAAAAGTGAGCCAATAGCTTGAAAATTAGTGACTTCAATGTAAAAATAGGCAAAGGGAAAAGAATTAAAAATGTTTTGGAAAATATGATTCAGATTCAAGAAGTGAAGAAAGGTCAAAAACCATAGACTCTTCAGAAGTTTCATTTCTAGAGGCCATAATAATTTCTTCAACAAGGGCCAGAAGCTGTATGATATGATGAGAACCACCAACATCACACCCAAAAAATAAATTAACAATATAACAAAAAAAAGAAATTGATTATTTACCAAATGCAGCAGCAATTTGAGGATTGGATATTTTCATGCAGTCATAATGAATCAAAAAATTAGAAGAAATAATAAAGATGAGAAAATGACAGTATACACATTTACACCAACTACCACCTATTCTCCTTAAATAAGCTGCTGATAGCAAAAAAAAAGACAAAAAAAACATTGACTTTGGTTCTGACCATAATATCTTAGACAAAAACACAAAACAGTTACCATAGCAAATGTAATAGGTTGTAATCCCAGAAATGGATTCATTCAAAAATATTTTATCGCATTGAGAAAGAGCCTTGATAGAGTTGATTAACATTGGTTCTGATTATAAACTTATTTTCAAATATATACACATGTAGATATAAACATACAAAGAGATTGAGAGCAAGGAAGGGAGAGAGAGGGAGAGGGGAGGCGGGGAGAGAGGAAGGGAGGTGAGGAGTGATACTAAGTGTAGCACTACCTCACAAAAAACAGCAAAGAGTAATGGAATAGAAAGAAAATAAACCCACTGACAAATTGCCATGAGGTCAAGCTACATGATCCTAGATATGAAGCTGGAAGAGACTCTGGATATAATCTAACCTGGGGTGGGGAACCTGTGGCCTTGAGGTCACATGTGACCCTCTAGGTCCTCAAGAGAGGCCCTCTGACTGAATCCAAACTTCACAGAAAAAATCCTTTCATTAAGCGTATTTGTTTCATGAAGTTTGGATTCAGTCTAAGGGATGCACTTGAGCACCTAGAGGGCCACATGTGGCCACGAGGCTGAAGATTCCCCACCCCTGATCTTACCCATTCCCAACATTTTAAAGATGATGAAATTGAGGTCCAGAGAACTGATCTGATTTGATTGAGTACACATATGTAAGAGTCTATGATGAGATTTAAACCAAGACTTTTAATCTGAAATCTTACACAGCTTATCACAAATATATACTTGTAGATGAAAGTGTCATAAGACCAAAAAAAAAAGCTATGAAATAGAAGAAATAAGCTAATATTTCTTAGTAATCTATTACCATTAGGAACAGTGGAACCCACTATTGGTACTGTTCTATCTCAGTGGTGAAAGTGTTATGAAAGGAAGTAGCACTATAGGTTAAGGTGAAATCAGGAAAAGCATCATAAGGTGACCAAATAAGGCAAAAGTTTGCCCCTTAGTCAAAAATACAATTTTAAAGTCAAAGATCAGGTTTCAAAATACTTCCAAATTGGAGCTTCAAAAATAATGGAAAGACTTCCATATAGTCTTATTACTAAAATAAAATAACTAAGACATCTATAAGTACTAATCCTCATGGCCAATTTCTTATCTCTATAAAACAGAGAACTGGCTTTGAAACGAGGAAGACCTGGTTTCAAGTTCCACCTCTGACTAGTGCTGGTTTTGTGACCCTTGGCAATTCACTCAGTCTCAGGTTTCTAAACAAATCACTAAGACTATAAGTTACTGACAAGGTGATGATCTGCACTGGTAGTGAGAAGTTTTCTGGTAGAAGTACTTAGTACAGTGTCTGCTACTTAACAAATGCTTGTTGGATTCATTTGACTAGTTTGTTGCTTGGGAGTTTCCCAAGAACATAGTAATAACAATTACAGGGGGGCGGAGCCAAGATGGCGGCTGGTAAGCACGGACTAGAGTGAGCTCCCTACCCAAGTCCCTCCAAAAACCTATAAAAATGGCTCTGAACCAATTCTAGAACGGCAGAACCCACAGAACAGCAGAGGGAAGCAGGGCTCCAGCCCAGGACAGCCCGGATGGTCTCTGGGTGAGCTCTATTCCACACGGAGCTGGGAGCTGGGAGCTGGGAGCTGGGAACGGAGTGGAGCAGAGCCCAGCCTGAGCGGCGTGGACGATCCAGTCCAGAAGCCGGGCGGAGGGGGCCCTAGCGCCCTGAATACGTGAGCAGTTACCAGACCCCTCGACCCACAAACACCAGAGACTGCGGAGAAGGTTAGTGGGAAAAGCTGCGGGAGTGGAAGGAGTTCGCGGTTCGGCTTCCAGCCCCGGGGGCAGCGGAGGTGGGGCAGCTACAGCTGTTGTTACTTCCGGCTCCAGGCCCACCTGGTGGGGGGAATTAAGTGGCGGATCACAGCAGGGGTGCACAGCCTGCCGAAGATCTGAACCCAGTCTGGACTGGGGGTCCTTGGGGAAGGAGGAGTGCGGCTCTGACAGAGCTGGCACCTCCCCCCCAAACGTAGAACATAGAACTCTGTAATCTACAAGCAGTCATACCCCACTGAAAAACTCAAGGGTCAAGTTAGTTGGTTGGGAATATGGCCAGGACGCGAAAACGCGCCCAGATTCAGTCTCAGACTTTGGATTCTTTCTTTGGTGACAAAGAAGACCAAAACATACAGCCTAAAGAAGACAACAAAGTCATAGAGCCTACAACCAAAGCCTCCAAGAAAAACATGAACTGGACCCAGACCACAGAAGAACTCAAAAAGGATTTGGAAAAGCAAGTTAGAGAAGTAGAGGAAAAATTGGGAAGAGAAATAAGAAGGATGCGAGAAAACCATGAAAAACAAGTCAATGACTTGCTAAAGGAGACCCAAAAAAATACTGAAAAATACACGGAAGAAAACAACACCTTAAAAAATAGACTAACTCAAATGGCAAAAGAGCTCCAAAAAGCCAATGAGGAGAAGAATGCCTTGAAAGGCAGAATTAGCCAAATGGAAAAGGAGGTCCAAAAGACCACTGAAGAAAATACTACTTTAAAAATTAGATTGGAGCAAGTGGAAGCTAGTGACTTTATGAGAAATCAGGATATTATAAAACAGAACCAGAGGAATGAAAAAATGGAAGACAATGTGAAATATCTCCTTGGAAAAACCACTGACCTGGAAAATAGATCCAGGAGAGATAATTTAAAAATTATTGGACTACCTGAAAGCCATGATCAAAAAAAGAGCCTAGATACCATCTTTCAGGAAATTATCAAGGAGAACTGCCCTGATATTCTAGAGCCACAGGGCAAAATAGAAATTGAAAGAATCCATCGATCGCCTCCTCAAATAGATCCCAAAAAGAAATCTCCTAGGAATATTGTTGACAAATTCCAGAGCTCCCAGATCAAGGAGAAAATATTGCAAGCAGCCAGAAAGAAACAATTTGAGTATTGTGGAAACCCAATCAGAATAACCCAAGATCTGGCAGCTTCTACATTAAGAGATCGAAGGGCTTGGAATGCGATATTCCGGAGGTCAATGGAGCTAGGATTAAAACCTAGAATCACCTACCCAGCAAAACTGAGTATCATGTTCCAAGGCAAAATATGGAGTTTCAATAAAATAGAGGACTTTCAAGCTTTCTCAGTGAAAAGACCAGAACTGAATAGAAAATTTGACTTTCAAACACAAGAATCAAGAGAAGCATGAAAAGGTAATCAAGAAACGGAAATTGCAAGGGACTTACTAAAGTTGAACTGTTTTGTTTACATTCCTACATGGAAAGATGATGAGTATGATTCATGAGACCTCAGTATTAGGGTAGTTGAAGGGAATATGCATATATATATATGCATCTATATATATATGTTTAAGTATATATATAAGTGAATGTGTATGTATGTATGTATCTATGTGTATATGTATGTATGTGTATATATATATATATATATATGTAAAAGAGAGAGAGCAGACACAGGGTGAGTTGAGGATGAAGAGAAGATATCTAAAAGAAATAAAATGAAATTAAGGGATGAGAGAGTAACATACTGAGAGAGGGAGATAGGGAGAGATAGAATGGGGTGGATTATCTCCCATAAAGGTGGCAAGAGGAAGCAGTTCTATGGGAGGAGGAGAGAGGGCAGGTGAGGTGGGAATGAGTGAACCTTGCTCTCATCAGATTTGGCCTGAGGGGAAATACCATACATACTCAGTTGGGTATCTTACCCCACAGGAAAGAAGAGGGAGGAAGGGAAAAAAAAAATAAAAGGCGGGGGGATGATGGAGGGGAGGGCAGATGGGGGTGGAGGTAATCAAAACAAACACTTTGGAAAGGGGACAGGGTCAAGGGAGAAAATTCAATAAAGCGGGATGGGTTGGGAAGGAGCAAAATGTAGTTAGCCTTTCACAACATGAGTATTGTGGAAGGGTTATACATAATAATACATGTGTGGCCTAGGTTGAATTGCTCAACTTCTTAGGGAGGGTGGGTGGGAA
The DNA here is from genome assembly GCF_011100635.1 of Trichosurus vulpecula. Taxonomy (NCBI): domain Eukaryota; kingdom Metazoa; phylum Chordata; class Mammalia; order Diprotodontia; family Phalangeridae; genus Trichosurus; species Trichosurus vulpecula. Next base: position 93,192,861 of record NC_050576.1, on the reverse strand, counting down.
GGGAAGAGGGAAGGGAATTTGGAACTCAAAGTTTTAAAATCAGATGTTCAAAAACAAAAAAACTTTTTGTATGCAACTAAAAAATAAGATACACAGGCAATGGGGCGTAGAAATTTATCTTGCCCTACAAGAAAGGAAGGGAAAAGGGGATGAGAGGGGAGGGGGGTGATAGAGGGGAGGGCTGACTGAGGAACAGGGCAACCAGAATATAAGCCATCTTGGAGTGGGGGGGGAGGGCAGCAATGGGGAGAAAATTTGTAATTCAAACTGTTGTGAAAATCAATGCTGAAAACCAAATATGTTAAATAAATAAATTGCATTTAAAAAAAAATATACAATACCCAAATTATGAGAAGGGCAGACAGAGATCTTACATATCTCAGTGTCAAAAAATAAAATCAATCTTTTTTTTTACAGAAAAAAAAAATAACAATTACAAACCCTAACCAATATAAAATGTCTATGAAAATGCCTGTATAAAGGAGATCCATTAAGAAAAATGAGAAATCAATTGACTTTCAGATATTATGGAAGGCCATATATTTGCAACAATACATCTAATTGAAAAGTATGAATACTATTAAATCATGCTGTTTATTCATGGTATTATATGATCACAAATACGAATGCTCTATTAACCTCTGAATATCAACATCAAGATATAAAATTGGGAAACATTAGGTAAATTAGTTAAACATTTGATGTACTGCTACTAAAATTCCAAATACAAGAGAAATATTTCCTATCGAGGGTGAAGTTCCATCTATGGTCCTGTCCATGGATAACACTGTGCTAATTGCATGACATCTAGTAACAATAAAAAGCCTTTTCAAAATGATTCATAGTCTCTCAAAAGAGATTGGTGTTGAATAATAATTCTCAAATACTTTGGTCTCGGGACCCATTTATAACTAATTAAAAGTTATTGAGGACATCTTTATGCTCTTAAAATATCGAGAACCCCAAAGAGCTTTTATGTGAGTAATTTAACTATTAGTAATCATATTAGAAATTAAAACTAATAATTTAAAAAATATATTTATTAATGAATTTAAAATAACCTGTTATGTCAACATATAACATTTTATGAAAAATATTATATATTCTAAATAAAAGATATTGAGAAGAGTAGCACTGTTTTCCATATTTGTACAAATCTCTATAATGTCTAGCTTCTATTTAGAAGATAGCTGGATTTTCATGTCTGTTTCTACATTCAGTCTACTGAGATACGTTGTTTGGACTGAAATATTTAAAGAAAATCTGGCCTTATATAAATATGTGGTTGGAAAAGGGAGGAGAATTTTAATATACAAAACATTTTACTATTATTATGAAAATTGTTTTGACTTTACAGATATCCCAAAAGGGTCTTGAGGACTCTCAGGAGTCTGTGGAACATGCATTGAGAAATCAATAGAATTCCACAATTTAGATGATGAGTTGGAGGCATTCAGAGGAGTCTTAATGTTTATATTATCTGAGGATCAATCGAAGGAATCAGAGGTATTGTTATTTATAACACAATACTTCAATGGATCCAAGCATCAGGGCTTTCACCAATGATGTAGGTACATCCATACCTTCTAACCCTATGCAACTTTGTCCATATCATAGTACGGATGCTCAGTCAGTTACCATGAATCATTTCCTGGAAGGCTTATCACATTGCCAAATACTGCAAAAGCATCCACTTCACCAGTATAGCCTCTGAGAATCAGGAGATACATCCCTACCAACCCTGAGGCATCAAAGCAGGAATTTTGTGTAGTAATATCAATAAAGACAAAATTATTAATGATGTTGAAGGAAAAAGTTAATTTGCCCCCAAAAGCAATTTCTGTTATGTTACAGATGATTATTTTTCCCTTCAAGACAGACTTTGATGTTCATAAATACAGCAATATAATAAGTCTATTTGTTTTTCTCAGCAGTGTTTTAACGAAAAGAAACCAATCCTACAAAGACATTGAATTTCACTGAGTAAATCTAATCATTGCCTGGGGAGCATAAGTTCTCACATAGCAATCTCATTTTTTTCCAACAAAAAAGACCCTGAAAACCAGACCTACCTGCATGGGACTAAAGAATGCTGTTTACTTAGGTTTGTTTTTTTTTAACTGGGTAACTATGACAGTTGTGTTGCTAATATGAGTCTGGAGAAGAGCCCTTCACAGATTTGTAAGAACAGCCAAGTAGCTTAGAAATTTTATTATTATCAAGATCCTCATAACCTTTAATAATAGAATTTAGAAAGGCATTCATCACTCTTCAGACTTTTATAGGAATAGTTATTCTAAACAACTTACATCGTTGTTCATTTCACTGTTTCATTTGCATTGTAAAGTTACGCTCTTAGAATGGAATTCCTTCTCATTTCTGATGGAGAAGTTTTGCAAGCAAAGGGCGTCTATTACAGTCTTCCCTAATGCTATTTCAGTTTGATAGGACAACAGGTATCTAGAATCTGGCTCTGTTAAAACCATCACTCATATTGTTTCCTCCATTTGTAATGTTATGCAAAATACAGCACAGTCAAAGCCTCCTCCTAATACATTAAAAAAATCCAATTAACTTGTCATGACTAAAATGGTTTGTAGTATAATGTGCTTTTGTGCAAATACACTGAGTGTCATACACAGAGGAACAAAACCTAGGGATGTATATGTGTGGAGGGGTGGGAGGAGGAGGATTTAGACCATTTTGCCTGGTTTTAACTTCTTGTCCAGATTTTGCTATTTATATTAGATTCCCTCATTGGAGTTGCATCAAATGCATATGCATAATTTGAAGAGTGGATTCAAATGCTTGTTCAAGCTGAGAGCTTTATGCATTTAGATAAGAGGGTGAAAGTAGCAGAAGGAAAAATAACCTTGGCAATTGCCTTCTATGTTTGCTAACTCAAATGTGTTTAGCTAATTTGAATAGCCTCTGTGTGGTTTGACAATTCCTCATTAAAATAAGACCAAAGAGGACATAGAACTTGAATGAGTATATTTTCAGATGTTGAAGTGGACTAAAGTCCTTCATTTCATGCTCTAGTGTTTTATATATTTATCACAGCATGAGATTTGGGAGGGAAAAAGACTCAACAGCAATGTATTTCATAATGCACTTTCTAACTAAAGAATCAGAGTATTACAATGTCTTCTTTGCAGATATTATTGCTGTATGAAAAGAATAGTGTCATTTACAAAATTCTTCATTTGAGTCAGGTTGTCTAAGCTACATTCACTGTTGCTTTTTAGACTTGAAGAGGACATTTTCACCTTTGAATTTCAGCTTTTTGTTCTAGGGGAGCAAGGGAGAAGGGATGGCTCTGTGTAAACTATTTTAATTGGACTTCTTTCTTTTTTTACTAACAATACTGTGTTATTAATAATGAGTAATACCCCAATCAAAGACCTAAGTCTAATTCTTTCCTTTCCTTACCACAACAATAAATCCAATAAATGCTTCTAAAAGTAGCTGTCAGCTATTCATGCTAAAAGAATAGAGATAAATGCATAGCAAAGGTCATCACAAAATATAACTGCTGGGAAGCCATCTTTGCACTTCCTGAAAATTTATGTTGAGGGCCATGGGTGTGTGCAGATAACACATTAGAGACATTATTACAATGGAATCATTACTTTCAAATGAGAACAGATCGGAACTTGGCTTCATTTTAGATGCCTTAGAAAGCTTTTCCTCTCTGTTTACACACTCTACCCACCACCCTAAGGGACTTTGTTAGTTCATCATTGAACTAATATGGAAAAGGAAATATTCCACCCACCCTTCTCAGCTCAGAATGAGGTGTAAATATCACTCACCAGAAAGACACTCTGGACATTATTTATCCAGCTATCAAGAACACTATTTCCTCAGGGAAATGGCTCTGAGACCTATCTATTCTCCTGATAGAATCCTCTGCAACTCTGATTCGAGTTACAAAAACAAACAAAAATTCTAGCCTTGCCAACACTCTGGAACAGGCAGAATTCCACTCCACACTGACATTTCTCACAGGCCAATGAAAATATACATCAGTCTGTTTAATGTCTTAAGTTCAATCACTATGAACAGGACACGAAAATCCCAGTATCTATTTATCCTCCTCTCAAAAAGCAAAGCCTAAATTTATTCCTGTATTTTCCATGGCACGTATATACTTAACCTGAATTTTAAGATACTTTGCTGAAGTAAATTGCCAAAATAGATGAATGTTAATGACTATGATTATTCTAGATGGAGTATGCGGTTCCAGATGAATGAATTGTTTTCCAAATTCATGCCACAGTGTGCAGTGCAGGGGAAATTTCAGGCCATAGTTATTAACATAACCTGATAACCTCTAATAATTGTGCAAAACATTTTGCCATTTATGAAAATTGGGTTGAAATGCATCATTAAACATAGACTATACATGGCTGACATTTTTGCTACCTGCTTGTAGCCAGTATTACATTTAAAGAGTCTACCAACATGTTGAACACATGGAACTGTAATAATGGAGTGAGAGAAGTCTGAAACCAGAAGGCTTTTTAAAAAAAATATAAATGTTCTTATCTTAAAGAAGAAACATAAAAGGCTTACTCACAGGGGAGTATAGCAGGACAATGAACTCAATGAACTATTAGAACTAAACTATTAGAAGACAGGAAAGATAACCTGATTTTTCTTTTGTCATTCTCTTCAGCATTTGTGATATTATACATACATGTATATATATATACATATATATACACATACATACACATATACAGATATATACACATATATGTGTGTATACATGCGTATTATGTATATGTATGTGTGCATGTATGTATATACTTGATAAATTATATTGAATAGTGACTATGTGTCTATTCCTTTAAAATGGTCCATCACATTTTCTTAAAATCTGTCATTAATTTATCCTATTATGAAAGCCAAAAGGATAAAGAAAAACTTGCATGCGGCAGAAGACCAGGAGCTGGAAAAAAAACAGTTAAATGGGAATATAAGGTAGGAATACATGACCCCGTATTCATTAAGCTAAGTGATGAAGTGGATAGTGTGATGGGCCTGGAGGCAGGAAGACTCATCTTCCTAAGTTCGAATCTGGCCTCAGACACGTACTGGCCGTGTGACCCTGGGAAAGTCACTTAACCCTGTTTGGTTCAATTTCCTCATCTATAAAATAAGCTGGAGAAGAAAATGATGAACAACTTCAGTAATTCTGCTAAGAAAACCCGAAATAGGGTCACAGAGACTCAGACATAATTAAAATGACTGAACAACAACAAACTTCTATTAAAAAATTAGCCTTGCTAACTTTTATTTATCTTCAGTACTATCTAATTCCATTATTTCTCTCTTTTTTAAAAAAATTGCCTTAAGAAATATAGGTACAGACCAAAAGAATCCTAGAAATGGAGACATGTAAAAGAATCAAGAGATATCAGTGATAGATAGGAGAGGTAGGCTATCATTTGGGAGGCCAGAAATGCCAAACTAACAAAGGCATTGGAGAAAACAGTAGGGGGAAAGGAGGTATCATCATTGAGCAAAGCATGTCTACTACAAGGAATTTGCTATTCTAATCTCGAGAACTCAGTTTAAGAAGAACTATGCAAGTGCATGGTAATGATATTCTTCTGTATTAATCAAAAGGATTTCTTATTATGTCCCTATAGCTACTCCCTCTAGCAATGATGGTTGGGACTCCTTTATATCTGGCCATCCTGGTTCAAGAATATTCAGTCCTACCTATGATTGTAGCATAAGATGCCCACTCAGCCCATTAGAGAACTTTCTTGTGGTCTTTTGACATTTACTGGATGTGAATGGAGCATTTCATTTGTCCAGCTAGGTCACACAGAAGATAGAGTGCTGGACCTGGAGTCAGAAAGACAAGCTCAAGTTGAGCCTCAGACATTTACTAGTTGTGTGAACTATGCAAATCTTAACCTCGATCTCAGGTTCTTCAACGACAAAATGGAAATAATAATAGCATTTATTTCCCAGTGTTGTTGTATCAAATGAGACTATTTCTAAAGATCACTGACCAGCATGTAGTAGACACTTAATAAATAAATACTCAATCCTCACTCCCCCATTGACTGTCGCTCACTATCACTATATTATCTACCCATTTATTTCCAGGTAACATTATTTTTCCAAATCTGGCTGAAAAACCACTCAGGGTCTTGAAGGATAGAGAAATACGGAATTGTAAATAATCAGATAAAGGAAGCTGTTCATGAATATGAGAGTACAACACTTGTGGATGAGAACAATTTCAAAAGATGACTAGCTTGTGTGTATAGCTGAGGTGTACTATAGTAATGGTCCATGGGAATTGAATGGATTGTAAAACTAGGAAGTTTGGGTTTTTAAGAAGGCATCATCAAGAATGTTGACTTCCCCTAGTATAAAGGCAGGAATTGGGGGGTAAAGAGAGGGAGGGAAAACTCTGAACCAGGGACTGAACTCATAAAGGAAGGAGGGAGCCTGTGCTGGGGTTTAATTTATAATAAGCATCAGAATATGGATTGGATGATAAATATGAACAATGTGGTTCCCCAAAATAAAGAAGTTGCTAAATGATGGTGATAGTGTCAAGAATGATTTAAGAATATTCTGACTCCCCAACCATTGAGCATTAACTTGTTGATATGAGTGAAAATCCCACTACTATTGCAAAGGGGTAATCAAAGGAAGCAGTCATGGGGAGGAAGCCAGGTTTTAGTATTATGTCTTAAGACGGAAGGAGTGAGAAAGGAAAAGATCTAAGTTGAAGGCAAGTTTATTAATTAAGTAAAAAAGTATTACAGAGACTACAATGGATGAAATAGATAGATCTGTTGTGGGACATTTGGGAGTAGGATTGAGGGTGATGTAAGTGAGGGAATGGGAAGTTGAAGATGGGGAATGGAGTTTACATTAGAAGGTGGTGGAGTTCAGAATCACTGGAATTAAAAAAAAAGAATCAATGGGATAATATAATGGGCTAAAAGTAACCATTGAGGCATAAGTCTAGTTGAAGTGCCAGTTGTTGGAGAGACGTCCATTGAAGGAAAAACAAAGGTAAGATTAGATTGTCCAATGTTCTTTCTGGAGATACCAACTCCTGGCACATGATGTGAAGCCCAGAAGGTCAAATTCACAACAGGAATATTAAGTGAAAGTATGGCTCAGGAAGATTTGGGCAAAAGGAAGAAGATAACAGGGTGAATGAAATGTGTCTGGTCAGGGGATGGCTTTCAGGGAACTACAGGTTACTCTGGGTAAAAGATTGAGGTCTGGAGATAAGTGACTATATATGACTGACACAAAATGGGTTGAGGGAAGGTTTGGGGACAAATACAGGCACTGGAGGTGATTATTTAAACTAGGGCAAAACTAAGCCTCCCTGGGAAGCCTCTAGTGGGAAGATGGAGACTGTTGATAGGTTAATAAAAGGCTCCAGGAAAGAAACTACATAAGGGAATGGGTTAAAACCTTAAGTCATGGTCTCCATTCTTGAAGGCAAAACAGTTCTTGTAATGGCTAGAAGAATGTCTGAGTCAGAAATCAAATGAAGGTCCCTAACAATAAAACCAGCAGTCCTTCCACTAAAACCTTTGACCTTGCTATTAATTAGATTTCATTTGCTTACTTTAGTTGAAATGAGGTAAGGAATATTTATACCAGGATAGCAGTCTGTTAAGTGGAGAGATGAGATTTATATAAGAGCTGTTGTGAAAGTAGAAATGAAACTTGATGACAGATTGGATATGTGGAGTCAGGATAAGAGATAAGTTGATAATCACACCAAAGTTTTGAGCCAAGTTTGGTGATATCTTCACATCTAGTGAAGCTGAGAAGAGTAGAGTATTGTGGAAATGGGACAGATAATGACTTAGGTTGGAAATGTCTAGTAGATATGTTGAATTGTCAGAGAGAATTGGTGATAACAAACTGGAGGTCAAGAGAGAAGTTAGGACTAGATAAATACATTTGCAAATCATTATTAAAAAGGTGATAATTAATTATCTAAAAATTAAGGATACCATCAAGTAAGATAGTATAAAGAAAGAAAAGAAGTGGGACAAGGACAAATTGTTGGAGGACACCCAAGACTGGAGCATTTGACCTTAATAAAAATCTAGTCACACACAGTGATCATAGTAGTGTAGGACCTCATCACCTGTCCTTGTTATCTGCCCACTCCAATCAGTCTTCCACTCAATTGCCTAAGTGATCTTCCTATTATCTGAAAAATATCACTTCCCTACTCAATAAACTCTAATGACTTCCAGTTATCTCCAGAATTGGATATAATATCCACTGTCTAGCTTTTAAAGTCCTTCACAACTTGGTCCCTTCCACATTTCTAGTCTTTTTAACACTTTTCTCATCTCTGTATATTCTACAAACAAGTTACACTGATATTCTTACTCTTCCTCACATGTCACGCACCAACTTCATGCCTCTTTCCTTAATGTTCCCCAAACCTATAATGCTTTCCCTCTTCATCTTTACTTCCTGTTTTCCCTGGATTCCTTCCAGACTTCCTGGCTTTAAGAGGCCTTTCCTGGTCCCCTCATTGGTAGTATCTTCCTTCTGAAATTACCTCTCATTCACTCCATCTTTCTATCTATCTATCTATCTATCTATCTATCTATCTATCTATACCACAGACATACACATATATATATATATATGTAATGTGTCTCTGTATGTCATACATACATATGCATATTTTATACATCTATATGTATATATGTATTTGTTGTTTTCATGTTATCTCCTATCATTAGAGCGTGAGCTCCTTGAGGGCAAGAACTGTCTTTTTGTCTTTTGTTGTATCACCAATGCTTTGCACAAAGCCTGGCACATAGTAAGTACTTAGTTCTTCTTCTTGATGATAACTGATGATTGTTAAATTAATTAGATTAGATATGCCATTCATACAAGATGCTTTGCTCAGTTGTTAACCATAATAACAGTATGACGATAAGGAGCATTTACAATAATATAATAATATATTAATAATAATATAATGTAATAATGATAAGGAGCATTTATATAGCATAGGCCTGCACAACCTACAGCCTGACAAAGGATTTTAGGAGGCCTGCGAAAAATGTAGAGGAAAACATCCTCTCAAAATCCTTTGGTGTGCCCACGTGCGGCAAGTTATACAGTCCTGATATAGCACCTACTATGTATAGGTACTGGGCTAAGCACTTAAAAACCATTATCTCATTTTATCCTCACAACAACCTTGTGAGATAGGTGCTACTATTCCCATTTTACAGATGATGAAATTGAGATAAAACAGAGGTTGTCACCTGCATAAGGTCATAAGGCTAGTGCCTGAGGCTGGATTTGACCTCAGGCTTTCTGACCACCCAGTGGCATACACACATACAGAGAGCAACAGACACACACATATGCATATAGTATATATGCATGTTTATATGTATAGTTATGTGTGTATATGCATATGTACACACACACATATATGTGTGTGTGTGTGAGCCTGTATGTATATGTGTATATATAATGTGTATGTGTGTATATGTGTGTGGACAGACAGCTAGCTAGATATAAACACTTATCCTATGATACTGATATCTCATAGGGCTGTTACTAAAATGTATTTTGCAAATCTTAAAGTAAAATATATGTATATGTGTATTATATGTTTATACATGCAGAGATGTACATATATATATGAGTTGTCATTACAGTACTTCTTATATGAGTGCTGATGTCTGCAATAACATTATCTGCCTACTAAAATTACTAATCTAATGTAACCAAGGTGCCCAAGCTTCAGACTTTAATAGCTGTCACCAGCTGCTGCCTACTGATTTATGTTTTATAATAGTACCTATATCTATTAGATGATCTGCTAGAGAGAAGTATTTTTTAATTAAATATCGAGGCTAGGTCTCGCTTCTGTTAGCTCCTTCAATATTTTAAGTTCAAGTCTAAAAGTTACACTATTTCTGGATTTATAGAAGAGTCTTCTTAATGAACTTTTTACTTCTGTTTTTTTTAAAAAAAATTGTTATTTCAGTTACAAATCCCATGAATACACTCTTCAAGGTTACAATATACAATTTTTAAATTGAAATATATTGATAAATACACTGAAAAAAACATGTAATGGCAGAAGACTTAATACCATTTGATGTCATACATTAGGGAAGCACATATCTGTATCTATGAAAATTCTTTTTCTTTTTGCAATGATACTCTTAACATGAATTAATTACAGGAATTTCTACCTTGATTATAGCACCTTTAAATAAATGAAATCTTATTTTTCAAAAGGATATTTGAATTTCTCAGAGGGTCAGCATAGCATAGTTTATGGAAAGCTGCCCTCCTAGTCAAGGAAAACTATTTGCAAGTCATATCTCTGACACATGCTGGCTGTGTTAATCTGAGCAAGTCATGTATCCAATCAGTGCTATAGGTTACAGGTATCAAACACATGGTTGGCATCCCCATTGTGGCTGAACCAGGTAAAAATATAATTGGGAAATATTTTTAAATAACTAAAACTACAATAAAATAGAATGTTAATACGTAGTTTTTCTAATTCAATATTTTGCAGCAGAGATCTTTATATATGCTTTAATGACACCCTTTTCTATTTGACTTTGACAATATTACTCCAGATATCTCTGACTATAATTTTCAGAGAAGGCGATGATTTCCAATTGGTAGAGGAAGCTGCTTCTTGGGTCCTCTCTACACCAATGAAATAACATTTCCTGGCCCTACCTGAATTTCACACCAAAAAACCTAAATCAAACACTTCCTTCTTCAAATGAAAGTAGAATTCCTGAATTAAGCAATCATGGTCATAAACGTATTTGTACTTTGAGGAGGAGGAGGAGGAAGAAGAAGAAGATGGAACACTGTCTCAGGACAGTGGAAATATAGCCTAGCAGGACAATTAAAGTTTGATTGGTAGATTGGACATCACAGCATCATCAATGCTTCTCCTGAGATTTGCAATACATCTTAAATTTTTCTACTGTAAGAAAATTATATTTATAATCATCATAGCAGTTCTTAAACTTGGCAGCAGAATGAATACAGAAAGAAATACCAACATAAAAAGTGGAATGACTATATAACACAATTTTGGTTAGGTTCTTTTAATGAATTATAAAAGTCAGAATGGTACTTTGCCCTACCACACACCTGAGAAAATTTCATTAATCAGTTCAAATATTCTAAACTCATGTTAAATTTGTTCACATACTTTCACCTATACTCATCCTGGGTATTCTCTATTCCATTCTGTGAGTTTTGATAATACCATTCTCTTTACCTATAATATATGCATGACAATTTCTACCTGCCGAAATCCTATCTAGCACTGGAAACCTAGTTCAAATGTCATTTTTCTCTGAAGCCTTCCCCTACCATTGACAAATACATGTTCTCACTTTACATAACAATTTGACATTCTCTTTTATACTTACTATATTTCATATTAGATTATGTGTTATATGTTGAATTGTTTCTACCAGATTATAATCTCTTTGGGAGCAGGAATTGTATTTTATCCTCTTTTGCATTTTTTCAACACAGGCATTGTAGGTGATTAATAAATACTTACTGAATGAAATTGAAAGGTTTTGCTCAATAGAATTGAAATTGAAAAATCAAAACTGCATAATATGGTGAGTAGAGACATAGCGGAGTAGATTGACAAATTTCATCCAGGGAAAAAGGACAGATTTGATTTGATTGTGCTGGTTCATCTTTTGGAAATGAATAGGAAGGGGGGAGAAATGGAATTACTGGCCTACATGGGGTAATAGGCAAGGGACCTGTAAAGAATATAACTCGTGAGAAGGGAGTGTAGTAAAATATTGCTGGGGCTTTCTTGAATTAGTGCTCCTGAAGAGGCTGTCAACAATCAGGAGAGTAGGGGTCTAGTACCAGCTCTACCTTCTAGCAGTCATATAACTTTGGAACCCTTAACCTGGAGTTCTAAATTCTGTGTGTGTGTGTGTGTGTGTGTGTGTGTGTGTGTGTGTATGTGTGTGAGTGTCTGTGTGTGTGTCAGTGTGTGTCTCTGTGTGTGTGTGTGTCTGTGTGTGTGTGTGTCTCTGTGTGTGTCAGTGTGTGTGTGTGTGTGTGTGAGTGTCTGTGTATGTGTGTGTGTCTGTGTGTGTGTCTGTGTGTGTGTCAGTGTGTGTGTGTCTGTGTGTGTGTGTGAGTGTCTGTGTGTGTGTCAGTGTGTGTCTGTGTGTGTGTCTGTGTGTGTCAGTGTGTGTGTGTCTGTGTGTGTGTCTGTGTGTGTGTGTCTGTGTGTGTGTCAGTGTGTGTGTGTCTGTGTGTGTGTGTGTGTGTGTGTGATGTACCCTACTGACAATCTGACGAATCTATGGACTCCTTTTTAGAATGGTTTTAAAAGCACAAAAAATAATTCAGAAAACTGCAAAGGCAAACAAATGTTGGTGAAAATAAAGATATCTTTTTCTTTCTCCTGCATTCACAGACCCCCTGAAATTTTTCTATGGCCCCAAGATTAAGAACCATTACCTTTACACCTCTGAGTCTCTGGAGGACTGCAGATGATTATTAACTGATAGATTGGTCATTAAGCCTATATGTATAATTCTGTGTTGCAGCTCCTATAGGACTTTCCCTAAATAAATCATATCCTCCACGTTACAAGGCTCTCCCAACTCCCAACCCATTAGGTAAGTGTGTTGCACAAAACTGTTACAAGGAAAAAAGTCATGAGGTCATTACCAATATTTTTCCCCTTTGGGGTACAAGAACCACTCTCTTTAATCCTGAGAGGGGCAACGGGTCAATGAAACATTGGAGCAAAGCATTGTTTTTCATCATTCATCTCAGACTCAATAGAGTTTCTCAAAGTGAAGGTAGTTGAGTCTCTGGGCTAGCTATGCTAAACAGGGGCTGCCAACTTAAACCTTTTGGGCATGGACTTGAACAAATGCAGGGCAAATCTCTTAGTAAATCATTCCTGGTGTCTTAATTAGAACCTAAGGAATAGTCACCTTGTCAGTATGTATAACAGTGGGCTTTACTTTCATCAGCATTAAAATGGGAAAGTAATGCCTACCTAGTCTACCATGGAGGTTGCCAGATAAAACTATATGTTATATAAAAGCAATATGAATTGAAGGATCCATTAAATGAAGTGTAATCTCCATCTGTACTATCTGTACTATTACAATAAAATCCATCCCTCAGTCAATCAAGAATTTATTCAGCACCTGGTCTTTGTGAGGCATATCAGTAGGTACTGGTGATACAAAGACAAAAATTTAAAAAGAAGGAAAAAAGATCCTGGCCTAAGGAGTTCACATTCTATCAACAAATCTTAGAGTCAAGAGGGACCAAAGTGGTTAACTAATCAAATTGTTATACAAATCATGACTATACTCTACGCAATTTCTTAAAAGTCGTTATTCAACTTCTACTTGGATGTCTCCAATTTGGGGACAGTCAAAGTATGCCTGCTTCTCACTTCTAGCTACTGATCTCTATTCAGTCCTCTGGAGTTACAAAAAAATAAGTAAGCCCAATTCTTCATTCCCCTGACAGCCTTCAAACATATAAAGACAGCTATTATGTCTCTCTAAGTCTTTTGTTCTCCAGGCTTAACATTATTGATTCAAGCATTCTTTGTCTGACATGGCTTCAAATCCCTTCACTAGACTGGCCTCCATCCTCTGGAAAGACTCCAGCTTGTCAATTTTATTCTTAGAATATGTCACAGAGAAATGAGCACAATTCAGATGATCTGACCAGAGCAATGTACAGCAGGCATATGATTTCCCTTTCTCTTGGCAAGATATCAGTGCTTAGAAAGACAGACAGAAACACAAATACCCACAGATGTAGGGAAATATGGCATTTAAAGTGGCAAACCATTGCAATAGTATACTAATGTTAATGCTAGCCTACATTATTTAAAGAGTTCCAGGAAAGACCAGGTTCTCTTCAACTATCTCTCCTACATAGCCTAAAACTTAAAAATGAGAAATTCATTTGGACTAATTAGCTTTTCATAAAATATAATGATGCTGGGGTTAATCATTTACATGATAGTGTGATTTTCTTTAATCAAACTGCTAGAATACCAAGCCATATTGACAAATTCATTGAGTGAGAACAGATTACAACACATCATCACACCAATATTGGAAATAAAATATTGGAACTGCTTAGTTCAGCATGCTCTTTGATTAAAAAAATCTCATTAGCAATGCCTCCTTCTCTATAGCTAAAATATCTTTAAATGCCCATCTCCCCAACTTCCAAAAATTAAATCTCAATGGGTATTAGTAAGAAAATTTGGTACAAATATCCCCCAAGAAGTCTATGACACGCTATTTCATATAGAGATTCCAGGGGAAAATGGCTAAAGTTTAAAGATCAAATGTGGCAAAGGAGTAACACAACCCATAGCTTCTTGCAGCTAAAAGTCCTTTTGTTTCTTGTGTGGGAGACTCTCTTTAGACAGAGAGTGAGATTTTCTGTCATACTCCTGATAGTTTTTGAAATTAAGTTTCTTCACTGTGTCTAGTGTGCCCCAGGGCCTAATGCAGATACTGTCATTGGCTATCCCAGTGACACTGCTGGAATGCCAATGGGAGTGCAAATTCTTCAAGATCTAGAAAAGTTCAAAGGTCAAGGAAGAGTGGGGGAGATCAAGAGTCACTTCTGTCCTTTTCCCAAACAATTCACTTTCAGGTGCTAGGGTGAGATGTCTCTCTCCAGTTTTCTCTCAGATACTCAAATGCCTGGGTTCCTTACTTTTTATTTTTATTTCATAGACAAACTATGGGGCATGACAATCTTCTCAGCCAAAACCAACACTGCTTTTGTGGTGAATAACTCTAATTGTTTCACTAGTAATGAGAATTCATGGGAAAAACCTATCTGACTTTGTTCTCTGAGTTTCACTGTCCACGACACATTCAAGAGGTAGCAAGCTGTGATGGTAGCAACCTCAGTAAAGAGAGTCAATAAAATTTGGCAATAATTTTACCTGTGCCAATGACTTCCAAAAATATTTGCTCAGCTTCCCAGAATCTATGAAGAGTAAGCCAAGTCAAGTGGCAGCTCGATGTTGTAGAAAGAATTCTGTATTTGGAGTCAGAAGTCTTGTGTTTGAATTATGGCACCAGCATTTACAAGCCACTTAACCTTTCTCTGCCTCAGTCTCCTCACCTATAAAACAGGGACAGCAGTACTTATACATTTCCCCTATTTTCCATACAGGTTTGTTATGAAATAAGAAGAAGGTGTGCCAGCGTGTATCTTTGCTACCACCAAGAATTGTAAAGTCTTATTATTAGTTATACTAGCAACAGTGTTGTAAAGTGATTAGAGTGTTTGTTGCTATTGACCAGTGATATTTTTGGAGATACCTGGGACCAAGCTGGAAGTCCCCTCTACAATAAATACATTAGCTTTATTAGTACAAAATCTTTCTATGTAGACCTGACTGGAAACTTAACACCATAACTATAGCAGAAAAGCTTTTTTTAAGTGGCAGGACTGAAGCATTAGTTTTATTACTTCACTAAATTAGTGGGAAATTTTGGTATTATGTTGACAAAATCTAAATATAATGGAAATTATTATCTGTGAAATGGTTACTAATTTTAAACTATAGCATGAATGAATCCATACATAAATTCAACATTTTGGTTTAGTGTTCTAGTAGATAGCTCGATGATACATGAGCAGCAGGAATATTGTATGTTTATATATGTAGATATCTAGATAGAATATAATATACACATTCATACATGATACATATGCCTACATGGAAACATATTAATACATATGTTCATAATACAGTAGCATATAAAGGTGTGCATGCATGCATGCACGATTTTCTCAAGCACATTCATAAAGAATCAATAAAAGTTGGGAAGTGGACAAAGTTTGATTCAGTCTTCCCATCGTGAAATTTAACAGTCTCTTTCTTCTTTTCTGTGTTTCCCTCTCTCCCAAACTTCCCTTACCCAAATATAGTAAACTGATCATCTTCCCAAACATTATTCTGTATTTATTAACTTTCTGAATTTCATTCCACAAGTTTTTTGCAATTTCTCTGCCATAACACCTCAGGATCCCACTTCAGCTGAGTGCCAGCTAGCTAATCTGAAGGGCAAAAATACTTGTTGGCACTATTACAAGAATTTTATATGTTAATGTGCTACCATCCCAGGAAACATGATTTCATTTTCAGTGGAGGCCTTCTGGAAACAATGTAATTGTCAGTCACCATGGCAGGATAGAAGGGAAGATATTTCGGATAGGTTAGTGATGACCCAGTGCTCATGAGCTGCAAATATAATTCTATCTAATATTAAAAGTATAAATGAGAAATGATGTTCAGAAAGGATATCTTTTTTTCATAGTAATTTAAAGTTGAACTGATAACTAATGTTATTTCATATTATAGTGAGATTAAGGTAGGGAGCATTTCTAAATTTCTCCTAAAATTTTGTAGATGTATTATTAATCAAGATATGTTCTTGGACTAAGTAGGATGATTGATTGATTGGCTCAAACAACCCTTAACCTTGCATAGATAATAAAATCTCACTTCCATTGGTATGTATATTTAAAACTAGTTGGGCCCAGATTTGAATAAGAAGAAAAGCACTTAATGAATTGTTTCCAAAAGAAACAAAGATCCATCTTCTTAACACCATTCTACCTCTGATTTGGTATGCCAGTGAGACATGGAATACATCAGTCTCTGAAGAATTAAAAAGAAACATTGCATTAAGGACAAAAGACAGCTGCATGGTGGGTATGAAAAAGATGCAGTGTACAACTAATGAGGAACTTCAAAGAACAGGAGTTGAGATGTAATCAACTAAATGGCTAGTAGAAAGAAAAGATTAGCTAGTTTCTAGGAAAGGACAAGGAACGACAAGTAGATAGACAGAGATCAACTGGCACCCTTTTGATGACAAGAGAAAGTGAAAAAGGCATAAAATACTATGGGAAGGTACCTTGTCCTGAATTTATGGGAAGGCATGCCTAAAAAGATGGGTAGTCATTGATGTGCTGTGATCTATATGATTGGTGGGAACTTCTGAATTGGTGAGAGTGTAAATTCTTTTCAGTATTTTGATTTTTTGGCTTACAAAATGCTTTTATATCATAACAGTCCTAGACAGTAATTTGTGAAGTTATTAGTAACACCATTTTGTAGATGAATAAACTGAAATACAAAAAGTTGAAGTGACAGTCCCAAGGTCCCAGTGGTAGATATGGGATTTGGAATGAAGTTTTCTATCTCTAAATCAAATGCTACTGCCATCATAGATTAAAATTAGTAAATTTGGTGGGGAATGGTGGGGGATGTTATGGGGAAAATGGTAATGGTCAGTAAGGTTCTGTGATTTTTATATTAGTTGAAAAGCTATTTTCTGTGTCCAAATGACCTTTAATTGAAATTAACTTCATATTAATCCATTCTAATCACCCATCTGGGAAATGTATTTCCTATATGGTCTTGATTTTGCATTTGGGTCTAAAGCCAGATTAAAAAGAATCAAGGACACTGGGGAATTTGAGATTTTAATGCTTTACAGTTAATGACAGACCACTTTTCCATATCTGCTTCACAGTAGACTATACAAGGCAATAAATTGGGAAAAAAATCTATTTAGAAAAATGTCATTTTTTTCCTACCTTTCCAATGAAACAAAACAAAACTATTTGTGGTCAACTCAATTATCTTAGAAATTCCTAAGTCCCAAACAACAAAAATTTGGTTTTTATTTGTTTTTCTCTCTCCAATCCTTATGCAATGCCTGGCACACAGTAGGCACTTAATAAATATTTATTAATGGATTATTACAGATTATTATTCTATGTCTCTGACAGTGTAATTTTCACTCTGACAAGTCTCATAATCTCTCAGTGCCCTCTTGACTATTCTATAAAACTTTTAGTTGCAGCCACTGATCTCTATTAGTAGAGGAGTTCCCTATACCACAACTATGACAGGTCCAGACTATCCCTCTTACCTCCCATAGAAACCACTTGGGTTTTGTTAGATATTATTGTTTAAAATTCATAGCATCATCGTTGTTATGATGTGATTGTAGTCACTTTTTTTTTAAATTTGAACTTCTGAAAACACAAGTGACTCTTCCTAAAGTTTGTACCCCCTAAAAAATTAGGGGTACAAACTAGGTAAACATTTGGAGTTGTCTTTCTGTATATATTTCTAGACCACAGAAAGTCTATATATTTTTAGTCATTGTATTCTATAAACTAAATAGATAACAAATTTTTTATAGAATGATAGATAAATGACAAAAGATAGGTAGATTATAATAGGTTTTAAAAACCTTAAAGAACTATATAAATGTTAATTATTTTCTGTATTTATATATACATATATATGTTTATATGAATATAAACACACTGTATCCATATATACAAACACATGATTATTTATCTGTCCATCCACCTGTTTATTTATTCATTTGTTTGTGTTTTAAATATGCATAATATGCTAGAACTAATTTCAATATTAAAAATTCAAAAATAAAAGTGTAACTGCCTCTGATCTTGGGGAGTTTACAATGTAAGTTGTATATGTACACACATATGCATTTGTATGTATATATGAATCTGTGCATGTATGTATGAATATGTATATGTATATATTATACACATGTAGATATATGTTTTTTGAACAAGTAGTTCAAAGATATCCTGGCATAGTTTATCAGAAAAGACATCCAAATGTTTCTATGTGAGCTATCCAGATATGCAAATATTTTATGCTTTTACAAACATGCTATTTTAGTTACAAATTTTCCAGGGGAGGGAAGAAACAGTTCTTCAATCCTTACTTGCAAAATGAGGTTACAATTTAATATATTTAAATTAAATTTATAATTAGTTATCTATACCCATATTGTTAGAGAACAAATCACAGAATGAGAATGAAATTTGCCTCTTTTAAATGAGCAAGCATTTTTTGGCAATTACACAAAATTAAGATGTAGAGGCTTCATAATACTGGGGCTCTTGAAAGGCCTTTGTAAGAGTGCTAACTGATAAATTAACTCCCCACATACAATACAATCCTCTAAGTATAAAGCCCATTACACTCAATCGAAGGTAACATGGTTTAAATTGAATGACAACCACAATCATGATGTCTAATAAACATCAGCTTGCTTATTTATTGGACGCATAAAGCTCACCTGATGCATGGAATCTGCTTCCATAAGATAACATAGAATTAAAACCAAGTAATAAAATACATTAAACAAATGAATTCATCACCCACAACCCAGACTTCACCTCGCATTGAGAAAATCCCATCTAAACTAATTAGAATTTCACCATGCCCATTCATCAGACTGTGCCAAATCTAAAGGGAAGGGACATAGGATGCACAAATAATATTTTGAGAAATGCAGGTTATATCTCTACCTAGGACTTCAGCTAACCAATCAGGGGTCACATAAACAACATGTTTGACATATTTAGGCAGTTAGATGGTACAGCGGGTGTGATCCTGGGATAGTCACTTAACCAGTCATTTAACCTTTCTTAGCCTTATCTTCCCCATCACTAAAAGGAGGACAATGATAGTACTTACCTGAGAGAGTTATTGTGAATTTCGAATGAGATAAAATATGAATAGCATTGTAAACCTTAAAGTGCTATATAAATATTAGCTATAATTTTCATTCTAATTACTATTGCTATGTTAATTTTTTTTAAACTTAATCAAATCAACAACCTCAGGTTTTAGTAGATCAGTATGTTTCTGTAAAGAATAACCTCCTTTCAGTGGACCAATTCTAGGAGGCAACTTTCCAGACGTTAAGTGAACGAATGCAGGGGAACAGTGTGTTTGTTTTCCAGCTGCCTTTGCCCATTTCATAGCAGGTCGATTTTTTTCAGTGTGTCAATTACAAGACAGAGTTACCTCAAGGTCGGCCTAACCTCTCCCTGTCACAGCCTTAGAAACAGTAGCTATTTTTCCCTCTGTGTTAAAATTGTATCTTGTTCTGGTCCCCGGACCACTCACCCTACCCCTTACCGGTCTAGTCAGTATAGTAAGTTTTATAGGTAACCAGTATAAAGCGGCAATAGATAAACTAAGATCATAGAGAGGAAATTGGAAGTCATGTACAAACAGTCCCAAAGACCAAAGGAACATAAGTTGCAAATTATATTATATATTAATTAAAATTCATATGTTTGAAATCTGGGAAAACAATCTAGGCACCACTTATCAAGGCTCTTGTCCTAGGATAAGGAAATTCTAAACAGAACCCAGACCCCCACATCTCCAGAGAAGCAGAATATCAAAAGGGGGTTGATAATGTTGAGATGATAACTCTGAAGTTTTACCAATAACTTTGAGATGATTTGGATGTGTTAATGAACTAGCCACAAGGTGGCACAGATAGGTATTATTCTATTTCTCCAAAAAAACAACCCTATAAAATGAGACCTCAAACTCCTGCCCCACCAACAGTCTTCCATCTTCATTGAGTCCATGCTGCTTACTGCTCCCAACTCTAATCCGTTGTCACATGAGAGACATTCTCTGCTTCTTCCCATCCCTATACTCTTCCTCATGCTGCCTGCCTTCTTTCACCATCCCTATCCCTCTTCTCATACCACATTTGCATCCATCCCGATTTTTTTCCACTTCTCTCTGTGCCTTAGTAAAGTGTGATAGCTGCCCCATTTCCTGCTGGTAATTGTGGTCTTTCCTGGCAAGTACACAGAGAACCAGGTGTGCCTGCACCCATTTCAGAATTTCATAAATTGATTATCAATTCACCTTCCAAGGACAGACATTTCCTAGCTAGTCCTCACCATAGTAGACACACAATTTGCTCTCGATTAAATCTCCTTGGTAAATCAAATCCTAAGGATAAGTAGTTTATCCTCTTACAGACTCCCTAGGATAATGCTTCCTAGAACCATCACCACCATGCAAATTCTGCTATGACTGATAGAGAACTACTTCCCCTAATAAGTAGACCATGTTGTCAATCTACCCCACCCACCCAAGATGGGTAATTTATAGATTTTTCCCCCCTTTGGTCATGATCTTTGGTTTTATTGGTATAGGGTACTACTTGGTGAAGAAAACCCTTCTACCAATGCAGACTAGAAATGTTGTGCACCTTATAGGTTTTGAAGTTGTTCATGGTCATTCAGGTCGTGTGTGGTAGAAATGAAATTTCTACCCAAGTCGTCTTAATGCTGGGGTCATCACTCTATACCTTATGCTTCCCTGCCTGTCTTCCTGTCAATCAATCCGTGAATAAAAATTCCCTAACGACTTATTACATGCTAGATATTATGCAGGGTATTAAGGATGCAAAACCAGATTGCAAAAGGAGCTAACACTCTATCACAGGAGCGAACATGATGCTTCAAAGTTCCAATTATTCTCAACTTGCTGATTTCTGTGGAGAAGAATCTCAAGCAAGTCTTCAATTTCTATCATCATCCTATATGTGTGACCATCCTGTACTGTGATTAGGTTTAAACTAATGATGTGTAAACATGCATGTATATCCTAATTAACTATACCATAATGACCATGAGCTATTCATAACCTGTAGTAGGCATTTAATAAATGTTTGTTGATTAAATTACTATTTTTTTACATTTACATTTTTTTTTCTACAAATTCTCTTCAAACAGAGTCTTTTTGTCCTTTCCCTCTTCTCCAACTACTAGTCATGCTTTCTTATATTTCCTTTATGTCTTTCTTTTACGGTATCTCTCAAGTTACTACAAACTTAAAATCTAGTGTAATTCATCTGAGCTCCTCACATCTCCTTCTTTCATGTTTCTCTGACCCTATAACTCAGGCTTCTTATCACCACTTTTTTCCACCATCACTTCATTGACCATTCCACACTTGGTTCATAGCATAATCTAACATATACCTTTTTTATACTCTTCCCACAACATGAGTTTCATACAGTACAATATGCCATTTGTACTCACTGATCTCCATTCTTTAAATACTTTGCCCCGTACCTCTGCCTATTAGTTTCCTTGATTTCCTTCCATACCTCTCAAATCTTTCCTTCTATAGGAAGATATTTTGGGGTCTCCCTACTATTAGTACCTTCCTCTTTTGGATTACCTTCCATCCACTCTCTATTTTTTTATGTTCCTATTATTTCCTGATGTCTCTCTCATTATAATGTAAACTCTGGATTGGGAGGGGGAGGAGAGAGGATGGGGGAGGTACTTTTGGAAGGG
The DNA here is from genome assembly GCF_011100635.1 of Trichosurus vulpecula. NCBI lineage: Eukaryota > Metazoa > Chordata > Mammalia > Diprotodontia > Phalangeridae > Trichosurus > Trichosurus vulpecula. Next base: position 93,170,598 of record NC_050576.1, on the reverse strand, counting down.
TGTGTGGATTGGGATTAGATGGGTGGCAAGAGAAGATAAGAACCAGGTTAAGGTAAAAAGAGAGGATGAGAAAGAAAATAGTGAGTAAAAATAAGATGGAGGAAAATTCACAAATAGCAATGATAACTTCGAATGTGAATGGGGTGCTTATAGCAGCTCTCTTTGTAGTGTCAAGGAACTAGAAATTGCAGGAATCTTGATCATTTGGGGAATGGCTGTACGAAATGTGGTGTATGGTTGTGATGGAATTCCACTGTGCTATAAGAAATGATGAGCTCAAGGATCTTGGAAAGGCATGGAAAGATTTCCACAAAGTGGTGAAAAGTGAAGCGAGCAGAACCAGGAGAATGTTGCATGCACTAACAGCAATATTGTTTTAAGAACAACTTTGAGTGACTAAGTTATTTTGACTATTTCAAATACACAAAATAAAAATAAAGGACATATGAAGACAGACACTGTCTATATCCAGAGAAAGAACTGTTTAATAGGAGTATGTATAGAATAATTTTATGTGTGCTTGTGTGTGTGTGTGTGTGCGTGTGTGTGTGTGTATAACTCTTTATGTCTAATGGTAGCCATCTCTAGGATAGGGTGAGGTGGGGGGAGAAGAAGCAAAGGAAAAAGGAAAAAAACAAATTTACATGATAATTTTATTAAAAGTTTAAAGGAATAGCATTTGTGCATAATAGATTTGCAATTCCATGTGCAATTATCTTTTTTAATAATACTGTTATAGAAATGTTTGTTTTATTTTGTAAATTAAAGATAAATTTTTAAAAATAATGTAAACTTTTTGAAGACAGGAACATTTTTTGCCTTTATTTTAAATCCTAGTCTTTAGCACAGTGTTTGACCATAGTAAGCTTATCAACGTACTGAAAGATGAATAATCACTTAGGATCCCTTAAAATTAAGTACAAATGTTTATATAATCTTATAGCTGATTGAAAAATATTGTTAAATGAAGCTTTAGTTTCAAGATATTAATACCTAGTTCAATGGATCTTCTTTGAGTCTGTCAAGAAAAGAATTTAAACTGAGAGAAAAATAAAACAGTGAAGCCATGGTGCTGACAGGGGTATGATCTGGTTCAAAGCTGAGGTCTTTTTATTAAAGAAGTCAATCCAGAACAACATGAGAGTGAGTTGAGATGAAATGTTTAAAAAGGAGTAGTTCAGAAATCATTCACAAGGAAATCAGGCAGAGGTCTAGAGCACATGAGGTCTCAACTGAAGGTCAGACCAGGTTCAAATAGCACTCTCAAGGGCTGTATAGAAGGGCTTCCTTGCTCAGCATTCTTCTGCCCTGAATCTGCTTTTAGGCATATCTTGTACACAAAGGGACCATAAAGGAGCTCCTTAGTGGGCCCTGTGGCAACTGGGTGAGAGTGTTCAGCCTTTGCTTTTAAAATTGCTTAGGCTTTTGTTGGAGTCCATCACCTTTGACCTGGACACTAAAATGAATTAGAGAAAAATCAGGACAGGCTCTGGAGAAAACACACATAAGTCACTAAAGTTTAGACCACTGATTCCCAAATACTGCAGTGGTAGAACCTCTCACCTTAGTAGAACCCTTTATGTAAAATATTTTTAAATGATGCTTTAAATGCCTACTCTTTGTTATATCTGATACAAATAGTACCAAAAAGCAGAATGCTGATAAAAAAATCAACATTTTATAGAGGACAGAGTGCTGAATTTGGAGTCTGGAAGAATTAAATTTGATCCTGACTCATCATTTCCTAGCTGTGTGACTGGGAAAGTTACTTAATAATTAGAAGGTTCAGCTTACCCATCTGTAAAATGGGGATAATAATAGTGCCTATTTCACAGGGATTGTGGTGAGGACCAATGAAGTTATTCATATTTCTTTTGGTGAATCATCAACTATAATAACAGAGATGTATCCCAGCAATCTGCTGAATGGACATTCCCTCTCTATTTTCTCTCTTTTTGCAGTCTCTTTGAGGATGGAACTCCTATCTATCTATCTATCTGTCTGTCTGTCTATCTATCATCTATCTAATCTATCACCCATCTTTCTCTCTACTCCAATGTCTTCCTGAGCTCTAGCTTCTCATCACAACCTATTAGGCATTTCCAGTATGATTGCTCATAGGTACCTCAAACAACATATTAAAACAGAATTTTCCATCTTCTCAACTCCTTCCCTCCCCCCCGAAAAACTCTAAGACTTCTCCTATATTTCTCCAACCATACATGCATATTAACTTCTATAGGAATTTCTTTATCCCTGAGACAAAGCAGAACACAGTCATCTCTTATAACCTAGGAGGAAAAAAGAAAGAAGAGAGGGGAGATAACAAGATTGGAAATAATATGGTCCCCAAAATATGGAGATGGAAGAGAAATACATCTGGAAATTACTGTGATATAAAAACAAAAGAAATTAATAAAACTTTGAAAAAGATAGGAGATAATGGAGAGGGTATCCTAAAGGGTTTTCCATAAGTCCAGCAGGGATAGAACAGAATTAAAGCCACCCAAGCCTAAAATGTAGAATACGTTAAGTCCCCACCCAATAAGGTTAAGTTATTCTCAGAGTTCTTTAGTCTTTTCGTCTCAGTTTCCACGTTCTGCCCCTGAATATAGTTTTTGTTGTTTTTCACAATTAGGAATCTGAGAGTATATTCTGTTCCTGGCTCCCATCCCCAAACTCTTATGCATGTTTTTGAGAGACTGGGAAATGAAAGGATAAGGCCATGATTTTTGTTTTCCTTTTTCTTTTTTTTTCTTTTTTTTTAATGTATATGCTTCCTTATTTCCCTATAATGTTGTGATAATTGATCCTTGAAGTTCAGGAACAAATCTTATTTCATGTTTGTGCCCTCAGATTTAAGCATGTTCTCTATAGAACAAGCACTTAATATTTGTGGGATGGAATTCAGGACTCAGCCAGCTTAGAAAGTTCTACTCAGAGCCATAAACCCATTGGGCAATTTAAAGTCATTGTTCCATTTGGAGAAGCTGAAGCCTCAGCTGGAAATTCTTTTCCTTTTTCCACTCCACACTACCTTCCCCCTTAATTACTTTAGAGTGATGAAGCTGACAAGTTTTAGAGTGTTAAGCAGATTCTGAAGCTGCCAATGAGTCTTGTCTTCTCATTATGTGGCCAAAGTATTTGACTTCAGCTTCAGTATTTGACCTTCCATGAATACTCTGAAGTAATTTCTTGAAATACTAGCTGATTTGACCTCCTTGCTGTCCAGGGAACTCTCAAAAAGTCTCCAGCACCACAATTTGAAATTCAATGGTACTCAGCTTTTTTTTTTTTTTAAAACAGTCCAGATCACACAGCCATAAACTATACCTTTGTTGGAAACATGATATAGAGATAACTCTCCATAGCTTTCCTTCTAAGGAGCAAATGTCTTTTAATTTCATGGCTGCAGTTGTCATCTGTGATATTTGAGCCCAAGAATACAAAATATGACAGTGCTTCTATTTTTTTTCTGCCTCTATTTGCCAGTAGGTTATGGGACCAGTTGCCAAGATCTTAGACTTTTTTGATGTTAAGCTTCAAGCCAGCCTTTATACTCTTCTCTTTCAGCCTCATCAAGAGACTTCTTAATTAGTCTTAACTTTCTGCCATGAGAGTAACATTGTCTGCATATATGAGATTGTTGAAATTTCTCTCAGCAACCTTAATTCTGGCTTTTGATTCATCCAGCCTGACATTGTGTATGATGTACTAAATATTAGTTATATATATATATATATATATATATATATATATATATATATGTATGTATGTATGTATACACACACACACACACACACACACACACACCATATATCTATAAATAAGGTGACAATATATAGCCTTGCCATACTCCTTTCCCAATCTTAAACCAATTAGTTACTCTGTTTTTGGTTCTGTTATCTTCTCGAATCACATACAGGTTCCTCAGGAAACAAGTATGATGACCTAGTACTCCCATCACTTTAAGGACTTGCCACATTTCGTTGTGATCCACACAAAATCTTTCGTGTAGTCAATGAAGGAGAAGTAGATTTTTTTTTTCTGGAACCCTTTTACTTTCTACATAATCCAGCAAATGTTGGCAATTTGGCTCTTGTTCCTCTGCCTCTATAAAAACCAGTCTGCTCTTCTGGAAATTCTTGTTTCACATATTGCTGAAGCCTAGCATTCAGAATCTTAAGCATAACCCTGCTGGTGTGTGAAATGAGTGCAATTTTTCAGTAATTTGAACATTCTTTGGCATTGTCTTTCTTTAGGGAGTGGGAGGTGAACTGATCTTTTCCAATTCAGTGGTCACTTAAAATTTTCCAAATTTGCTGGCATTCTGAACGCAGCACTTTAACAGCATCATCTTTTAGGATTTTAAATAGTCCAATTCTGTTACTTCCACTAGCCTTATTATTTGCAGTACTTGCTCAGGTCCACACCATCATGGATGGTTATAGGAGATAGTGGCCTGCTTCTTCCTGGAGATTTCCAAGCAACAACTCAACTTCTTTTCTCACCTATTTATAAAGCATCATTAGACAGCCATTTTGCTTTCTTGTTCTTTTTCTTTGGGATGGTTTTTGTTGCTGCCTCCTGTACAATATTGTGAACCTCTGTTGGTAGTTCTTCTGACAATACATCTACCAGATCTAATCCCTTAAATCTATTCATTACTTCCACTTCATATTCATAAGGGATATTATTTAGGCCATGCCTATAACTGATAATTTTCTTTACTTTCTTCAATTTAAATCTGAACTTGCAATAAGATGTTCATGATCTGAGCCACATTTATCTCTAGATCTTGTTTTAACTGACTATATTAAGCTTTTTCACCTCTGGCTGCAAAGTATATAATCAATCTGATTTTGATATTCACCATCTGGTAATGTTCATGTGTAAAGTTGCCTTTTCAGTTATTGGAAAAGAGTGTTTGCTATAGCCAACAAGTTATCATGACAAAACTGTATTAATCTCTGCCCTGCTTCATTTTGTACTCCAAGGTCAAATTTGCCTGTTATTCCAAATATCTTTTGATTTCACTTTTTAGTATTTCATTCCACTGTGATGAATGTGACATCATTTATTTATTTGTTTGTTTATTTATTTGGGCGCTATGTCTAGAGTGTTATAGGTCTTCATAGAACTTATCAGTTTTGGCCTATTTGGCATCAGTAGCTGGAGCATAGACTTGTATTACTGTGATCTTGAATGGTTTACTTTGGATTTGAATAGATATCATTTTATCAGTTTTAGATTATGCCCAAGTTCTGCTTTTCTCAACCTTTTGTTGATTATGAGGGCTACTCCATTTCTTTGAAGGAATTCTTAAGAGCTCATACTAGTATATATAGTGATCACCTGAATTAAATTCACCCATTCTATCCATTTAAGTTTACTGACCCCAGATGTCAATATTTAATCTTTCCGTCTCCTGTTTGACCACATCCAATTTACCTTGGTTCATAGATCTTACATTCCAGGTACCTATGCCATATTGATCTTTACAGCACTGGACTTTCCTTTCATCACCAGATACATCTGTGGCTGAGCTTCCTTTTGGCTTTGGCCTAGGCACTTCATTAGTACTGGAGCAATGTGTAGTCGTCCAATGCCCTTCCCCAGTAGCATATTGGATACCTTCTGTTCTGAAGGGTTCATCTTCCAATGTCATCTCTTTTATCATTTTCACATGGGGTTTTCTTGGCAAAAATACTAGATGAGTTTGCCATTTCCTTCTCCAGTGGATCATCTTTTGTCATAACTCTCTACTATGACCTGACAAGGCTTGGGTAACCCTGCATAGCATTGCTCATAGCTTCAATGACCTACACACACCCCTGCCACAACAAGGCAGTGATTTATGAGGATCAGTTAAAGGAACTGAGCATATTTAACCAGGAGAAGACTTGGGGATTTATGACAATGAAATCTGAACATTTGAAGTACTGTCCTATGGAGGAGCTATCAAAAGTAGAATGGACTGCCTTAGGAGACAGTGACCTGCTTCTTCCTGGATATTTCCCAGCAACAACTCAATGGCCACTAGTTGAATATAATGTAGAAAACATCCTTTTTCAACTTCAATTTGTATTAGAGGATCACAGAGATTCCTTCCAGCTCTGCAATTCTGTGTTTTTATGATTCTCAGATAGGGCACTATTGCGTTGTTTCTTAATTAAAGGAATGAGGTAGATTTTTAAAACTATAAGCCAGAGGGCTCAACTCCCATGCCCATCCAATGCTAGAACACACTATTAAAGAGATAGTTTGTGAAGATTTAGATTGAAAAGTGACAAACTCTGTCGACCAGCAGGATCCATTAAGGGACAAAAAATGCCAGAATACCTAATTTCCTCTTTAATGGTGTTGCTAAGCTGCTGTCAATCAAGTTCATGGATATGATATAATAAGCCTGGGTTTCAGCACGGCATTAGACAAAGTCTTTCATGATATCTTTGTAGATGCAATAAAGTGATGTGGACTGAATGATGGGAGAGTTAGAGGGATTCGCAACTGATTAAGCTGCCAGACCTAAAGAACCGTAATTAATAGATCAATGTCAATCTGGTTGGAAGCCTTTATACAGTGGTCCACAAATCTATTCTTGCACATGTATTATATTTTTAGCAATAATTTGATGAAGGGAGAGATGATATACTAATGACATTTAGGGATATAAATAAAAGCCTAGGGTAGCTAATGAGCTTTGCCTTACTTAATTGTGACATTGCTTTGTTCCTCTGGGAACAAAATTCTGTCCTTTGGGGTCAAACAGACCAAAACTAATACCTCTTTCATGTGACAACCTTCATATGCTCAAAGACTGCTTCCATGTCTCTGCTAAGTTTTCTTTTCTCTAGAACAGAGGCATCAAACATGCAGCTCAAGGTTTACATGAGACCCACAATACTCCCAAATATGGCCCAAACCAGATTAAAATGTAATTGGAAAATGTTTAGCAAAATAAATTAAAATACAATAGAACATAGATCATGTTAGTATGTGGTTTTCAAAATCAATATGCATTCAGCAGGGATGTTTATGCATGGTTTAGTGGTCCGAATTTCTATTTGAGTTTGACACCAATGGTCTAGATTAATTGACGTTAGTTCTTTCAGCTGATATTTACGAGGGAGTAATTCCAAGGCCATTTACCAATCTTGCCATTCACCAAATTTTAAGTGTTCTTCCTATATAATTGTATCAAGAACTGAATGGCATATTCCAGATGTGATCTGACCAGGGTAGAGTACAGCAGGCCCATCATTGAATCACTCTTAGAATTAGAAGGAATATCAAAGATAATCTAATACAAATAAATAGGAACGCCTTACATCACAGGCCTGACAAAGGTTCATTCAGCATTTCCTTGAAGGAATCTAATGCCTAACAAAGTGTCTTACCTCATTTTTAGAATATTCTAATAGATAAGGTTTGTTTTTTCTTTGTATCAAATTTAAATTCTAGCTTAATTTAGAAGCAGTTTAATGATCTCTATTTTAAATTTTGCCATAAGAAAACATTCCCTTTTTCAACAGTGTGCAAACTCCTGGAAATGAAACTACCTCCATACTTCACCAAGTTGCAACTAACCCAATGACCTTGATGCCACAATGCTGGTATAACAACATAAACCAAATATGAAGTTGGAGGTCAAAAGTGATACACCAAAAATAATGACTGCACCTATACTTGGAGTTCTGTCTCCACTGATATGATTTCTGTTTCAGAAATACTTCTGCAAAATATCTTTAAAGAATGGTTCCAATGCTTATTTTTCCCCCAGCAGACAATTTCAAAACTAGGAAAATTGCACTTGAAAGTAATGCAGAATTTACAATTCATTGCTTATCAAAGAATACATTCTTGTGACATTTATGGGAATAGTGGCCTGCAATGAGTAGATACTCAAATTATGTCAGTTTAAGAGCAATCAGCATCACTTTATAAAATTGGTTGAATCCAATTATTCCTAGAAGTCCACAAGCTTTTTTATGTGGATTTGTTAGGAACAGTCCTCTGAGTAATCTTAAAGAAGTTATTACTCTGGTGTTGGTAATTGATTTTTCAAATTATTTTTTTAAGCTTGATTGAGAAAAATCTGAATTTAAGAGCTAAACATAAAGGTACTGCTGTGAGTGCTATGGCTGTTGCAAATATTAATTCAAAATGAAACTTTCACTATAGAAAGTTGCTGCTATTTGTTCATTGTGCCAAAAAAATGAGATTAATGTCTTTTTTTATGAAAATAAACTGGGCCCATCTCCACTGGAACCACAGTGGTCCTTTCAGATTTAGTTATGTTTGTTAGGTAAGAAGCATCTTTTGGATTTATATGCATGTGATAATGCTTTTTTAAATGTTCCCCCATGTTTTGTCATAGTCTTGTATTAGTCCTTCTGGAAAAATTACTCATTAACATTATTTTGTAATGATGATGTTTGGATTGTGGTAGCAATATACCAATATCATGAGGATGACATTTTTATGTGGGAAAGCAAATTCAGGAGTAACCCAGAGAAGCCATCCCGTGTATTGACTTTTCCAATCAGTAGTTCTGCTTTATGATAGTATAATAGGAGAGACAGCATGGTATAGGAAATAGAGAACTTGACTTGGAATCAAAAGGAGTTGAGTTCAAATCCTGCCTCCAACACTTGCTACCTGTTGTGACCCTGGGTAAGTCACTTAGTCACTCTCAGACTCAGTTTCCTCATTTGTAAAATAGGGATAATAATATTATCCACATGGCAGGGTTGTTGGGAGAATGAAGTGAGAAAATATACATCAGTAGTTTTGCAAAGAGTTATACGAATGGAAATTATAATTATTTTCCAAATAATGCATCATGTTGGCAATTTTGAGTTTTGTTATCACTTATATAATTTACTGACATAATATTATAAATAATAAGCATATCAAAGGCAAATATTAATTGATTTTTAGGCAAAAGCTGCTTGTCTACTTTTTGTATCACATATGAATCAGATACCTTATAATAAATGCTATTTTCTCTCACATGATCTCAGGCATGATCAGATGACATCTGGACTATGCTGTTAAGTTCTAAAAATATATATATTCCTAATATAGGAAGAACATTTTTAAGTCACTAAAAGTCAAGGCTGGTAAATGACATTGACATCATGTCATTTTTATATTCTTATCTAATCATCAAGAAACAAAAACCAAAAACAACAACAAAGAAACACCTAATGTCGATGTCTTCACCTTTACTCTCGAAAATGGAAATAGTAGCATTAAAAAGGAAAGTTGCAAATAACTTCATGAGTCTGGCTCTTTTCATTGAAGGTTTTCTCCCCATTCTTTCTGAAGGTAATTGGGTACAGAGGCAAAAAGTTTCCATTTGGGAAGAGCTGGCAAGTTTGTTAATATATGCAAGCACACTTTGAAAGAATACAAAAAGAAATCAGATAGCTTTTTTGAAGAATTATGGAACAGGATATGCCAAGGATACAAGACAATGGCTTATGAGTAGACGTTGGAACTAAGAGGAGAATAAAAGGAAAAGAAAGGAAAATACTAAATTGGAAGATTATGTAGTTGAAATCAGTATGCTAGGCACACAATGAATCTTCCTCACAGGTGCATCTCAGTCACTGGCATAGTGTAAAGAACTCAGCAAAGTCATGAGAGAGTAGGGAAAAAGTGTACCTGTTTTGTACATTAGATGGAACAATAATGAGAACTTAATTCTATGAAGTGTGCGATGGTATGAAGGGAAGACCATAGGGCTGAAAGTCAGGATAGCTAGGTTCTAGTTCTATGACCTCCCTGAAGTTACATGACTAAAATCATACATTGCTAAAGTTGTCCATTTTTTAAAAAAGGGTGATTATCATACCAGCTATATTTGTCACCAAATTCTGATATGAGAAATTAATGTGTGATATAGTAGAAATAAAGTGCCTCAGAATCCAAAAGACCTATGTCTAGTTTTATTGCTGATGCTAACTAGCTGTGAGATTTGGGGCAAGTCATCTCAACCCTATGGACCTCAATTTCATTATGGAGACTGAGTCCTCCACAACTCTGGAATCCCTTGCTAACCCAGATTATAAGGTATTTGGATAGTAATAATTATGTAAAAACAGCTAGAGTAATCCCTATCCAGGGCCTTATTTATGAATAGAGCAGCAACCATAAACCAACTATCACAGTTTTAATTAAATGATTGTTACATGCCAAGCCTATGGTGCTATATGGTGACACAAAGAAAGGCCAAAAACAGTCATTGCTTCCAAAGAGCTCACAATACAGTGAGGAAAGACAACATGCAAACAACTATGTATATACAAGATATAAACAGAATTAATCAGGGATAGTTTCAGAGGGAAGAGAAAAAGATTAAGGAGGGTTAGGTAATACTTCTTGCAAAAGATGAGACTGTAGTGAGACATGGAGGAAGCTAGGAGGAATATATGAGGAGGTAGAGCATTCCAAATATGGGGGACAGTCACTGAAAATGCTCTTTAAAATGAGATGAGTAGTTTAGATGATTCTGACATTTTTCCTGATCTGTGACTCTGCTATACAGACATGGTATATCTGGGAGAAGAACAGATGCCAACAGAAAAAAAGTATATATGTGACATCCCCAATGTCCCTAGCTCCAGAGGCAGGCTAATAGGATAGGCATATAACAGGTCATGCAAAGTCCTGATCCAAGTCCCAAAAGCCATTCAAGGTTCAAACTTATACAGAGTTTTTTGAAAAAGAGCCAATATGACATGACTAGTAGACTACCTTGTTACCAGTGAGACAAAGGAGTAGGGAAGTCTGGACCAATTTAACGAGGACGTTCTCTTAATTGCCTAATTAGAAATGATGAACAAAAACAAGGAGCCAGGAAACATAATTATAACTGTGCCACTGCTTTAAAAGTGGCTAGCAGCAGGAAGATTTCAGATCTCCAAGTTAGTTAAGCAATAGCATGAATGAATTCCTAGGGAATGAAGCCAAACCAGTTGAATTGAATTTCACCAACACAAAACCATAAAATGGAAACTCATTTTATTGAAGCACAGGATTACTTTTTTTTAAAGATATGAAATACAAAGTTTGAAAATACTGCCTTCACTAAATGCAAAGTTTCTATGTTCAGATTCATTTCCACATGAGAACATAGTTATTTCTCTCCTATAGGTGTGTGGTTCTTTGCTTTGTGCAAGAAGACACAATTGGGAAAAGGTCTTTTTAGCACTGAAAATGCTTTACTGATTGTAGCCAGAATTCCCCTTTTGAGAAGCAGCTGTTAGCTGCATATTGGGCTTTAGTAGAAACTGAGCAACTAACTCTGGGTCATGAAGTGGTATTAAGGCCTGGAATTCCAATTATGACTTGGGTAATGAGTACCCCAGCTTCTCACAGAATTGGACATGCACAAGAGGCAAGCATAATCAAATGGAAGTGGTATATTCAGAATAGGTCCAGAGCAGGCAAAAATGGAGTTTCTGCTCTACATGAATCTGTGGCGAACATTGATACTGAGAGCAATGAAAAGCCCCTTGAATCTAAGCAACAGATGGTACCATCCTTAGTGAAATGGAATAATGGATATGACGGACTAAATGAAGAACAGAAGAAACATGCTTGGTTTACTGATGGGACAGCAAAATATTTAGGACAGAAGAGACATTGGAAAGCAGTAGCCTATAACCCCTGTACAAGGAGAACTCTGGAAAGTTCTGGGATAGGTGGAAGTAGCCAATATGCTGAACTGATGGCAGTGCATCAGGCCATCAGAGCAGAGAAAGGAGGACAGTGTCATATATTTACTGACTCGTGGGCGGTAGCTAATGGATTAGCTACGTGGATGCCTATATGGAGGAATCAGAATTGGGAGATTCATGGCAAACAAGTTTGGGGTAAAGAGTTATGGGAAAATATATGGGACATGTCTTTGGTTACAGATCTGTCAGTTTTTCATGTTGATGCTCATGCAACCCTGACCACACCAGAACGTGAGTACAATGCACATGCGGATCGACTAGCAAAGATTGCTACTGAATGTATTGTCCCTACTCCGACTCCAACTGATGACCCAGCCTTAGCAAGATGGGTCCACCAGACTGCTGGCCATTTAGGGGTCCAGGCCACCCATCGATGGGCACAGGATCGAGGTATCAGTATTTCTCATGCGTTGTTAAAACAAATAACAGAGGAGTGTTGTATATGCCAATTAGAAAAAGAACGAACTCTTCCTAGGATAGTTACTGGAGAAATAGCAAGGGGAAAAGTTCCAGCCCAAATTTGGCAGATAGATTATATTGGCCCACTACCCCAGGATAAAGGATGTAAATATGTATGTACGTGTGTTGACACCTATTCAGGTGTACTAGTGGCTTGTCCTTATAAAGACGCAACTCAGAAAAACACCTGTAAAACTCTAGATATTGTAAGTTTATATTATGGAACCCCAATGCAGATTCAAAGTGACAATGGGTCACATTTCAAGGGCAAAGAAGTGAAAAGATATTGTGTGTTGAATAATATAGAATGGATATATCATATTCCATATTACCCACAAGCATCTGGGCTAATTGAAAGAATGAATGGATTGTTGAAAGAACAGCTGAGAAAATTAAGCTCAAATAATTCATATCGACATTGGAAGGATAATTTGTCTATTGCCTTACGTAATTTGAATAATAGGCCCTTAGGGGGGAGTACACCTCTAGCCAGAATGATGACCCCAAATCTGCAGATCAGAGAACAGCAAACATGTGAGATCCAAAACATTGAATTTTGGACTGTGAGGGAAGATGTCCCACTACCAAGTCCAGGAACACCTGGTTCAGCAGGATATGATTTACATTGTATAGAGAATTTTAGGTTAAATAGGAAAGAGATAAGAAAAACCCCTACTGGAGTATGTATGAGAATCCCCAAGAATCATCTTGGACGGATATTACCTAAACCAGGATTAGCGGCTCAAGGAATACATGTATTGGCTGGAGTGATAGATTCTAATTATCAAAAAGAAATTGTTGTGACACTCCAGAATATGGGTAAAAAACCTGTACAATTTTGTAAAAATGATAGGATGGTTCAAGTCATTATTATCCCCTGTGAAAAAATACCCTTTGTGAAAACTGACCCTCCTCCCAAAATAACTACTAGAGGGGCAAAAGGGTCTTGCTCCATTGATAGAATAAAGTCAGGAGCTAAGGTATGGGTAAAACGGAAGCCAGATGATATTCCAAAGGCTGCAGAAGTTATAGCCCATGGGAAGGACAACACTGTAACAGTTGTCTATTCAGGGGAAAATAATTACCAAATCGTACCCCTGAACCATATATTTTACCGTGAATAGGTTATAATAATAGATTCACAGACTCCACAGGTATGGCTGATGCTGGTAAATGCCATAAGCCACTCAGAGGAAAGGTAACTTTGTGTGATTAACGGATGAAAACTTGTACATTTGGGGAAAGGCTGGGAGGACAATCCTAGTCTCTGTCTAGGATGAGATCCTCTTGGCTTCCTCATTATGTTCCTTTTGAAAAGAAACATTTCCCACCTGAGTTTGGCTCTGATGTTGGATCTTTGCATAACTGAAATCTCAACCAAACTTGAGATGATTTTATTTGAAGAATTATAGTCCATACTTGTCTATTCTTTTTGTCCTTTGTTTTGGCTAACCTTGTTGCTAGTTTTGTTTCCTTCAGGCTTAAGCACCCTGCACTTTCCGGTGACTGCCTAAGCATGTAGCATTCTTGGAATTCCTGCCAGCTCGTTAAAGAAATGACCTCTGGAATGGGACTTTTTGGGGGCAGGGCCATCTCTACATCCAATTTCAGCATGAAGAAGCTATGGAAAATGAGACCTTCACCCCTCACCCCAAGATTTTGAGCCCCAATCGTTCAAGGGGGGTGGAAATGATGATAGTGTTCTGTTTACTTATTTTGTGTTATCCTTGCTGTGTTGTTTTATTGTTATGATATTATTGATCCTATGTAATGGATACAAGGATTTAGGGGTGGACATTTGAATTATTAATAATTATTTTGGGGATGATTGATTGAAGAGATTATCTTGCTGGGACCTAGGGGTGGATCACATTTGAATCGTAAACCAATATTTAGGAATGTCACCAAATGATATGTTTTGCTTTATAATGAATGATATGTTTTAGTTTCCTTTGTAATTGGATCACAATGTATGTTCTAGGATACATGGCTGATTAGATTATGTATCCTATAACAAGGGGTGGAGTGTAGCCAGAATGGCCTTTGTTTTCTTTGAATGACTCAGCTTACCTCATTGAGCCTCTGGACACTGTGGCTTGCTCTTCCGGGGCAGGAAGCCCAAAGAGCATTCCAGGAAGCAGACAACTTCCTGTGTGATGAGTCATGGGGCTGGCTGAGGGGAGGTGTTAACGGCTATGCTAGGGGGAGGGGCCAAGTCAAGAACCAATCGGCCCTGGTCGTTCAGGCGGTGCTTGATGATGTCAAAAACTCTATAAGAGGGGAGAGGACAGCTGGAAGATCTTCTTTTCCTTTTCCGGTTGGAGCCAGAGACAGTTACAGCGACAGTTACAGCGACAGTTACAGCGACAGTTACAGCTACAGTTACAGCCACAGCCACAGCTGAAGCAGGAGCTGCCAGTAGCAGAGCTGACCTACGGGAGAAAGCTGAACAAAGACTTCAGGCCAGTGGGTAATCTTATTACCATAGAGGGGGAAACATGATTTTGCTTTACGCAATCATGCTTCTCTGTAGCCTCCTGGTTACTCTTTCAAGGCGTACTTATTGGGCCTGGAAGCTTTTGATCAATATATCAAAATGGGGTTGCTGGTTCATGGGTTGGTTACTGTGGAGCCTAAATAAATGTTTTGATTCTTCTGCCTTCTACTTTGAGAGTTTCTTATATCCGGCGGTTCCGAACGTTTCAGACATGTTTATGATCCTCTTTGAGATTATAAACTCTGCCCTCCTAATACATTGATCAATCAGAATCATACTCAAAATACATTTATCATGCACACACACACACACACACACATATATATATATGTATGTATATGTATATATGTATATACACACATTCTCAAATATCTATAAAATGCAAGCTTGCATAGAAGCATTTGTTCCAGCATCAACTACATATGATAACTCAATCTCTTGTTTCATTCAGGTCTTGTGACCACAGAGCCAGTCAATGGGAAAAAAATGGGAAGCATGACAGTGTCCTACATTATTATGAGAAAGCTAAAAGTATTATTCTCATTATTGGGGGTCAGGGGATAAACTTATTAGCTTGCTATATTAATAGCTTTAATTAAATACGTAGTAAGTGACTGAATTAGTATGATCTCCATGAGAGTGAAGAGCAGGAGATAGATGTAAGAAATATTATGTAGGTAGAAATTATATGACAGTTACTAACTGGAAAAGAGAGAGTATAAACCTTGCCTGAATCATTTATACTTTATCAGATACTTGTGATCTTGGTTGTATGCTCATAGTAACTGAAGATTATCCCCTGAAGATTACCTCCGTCTGAATAAAATACACAAACAAGTGATACTCCAAATAGGATTCTAGGTTGGGAACACTTCTCAAAAACAAAGAAGACAGTTAAATTGCCCAGAGGGTAGTATTAGTAAGATTCCATAATTTTGTCCAAAGCTGTAATAGTGGTTCAGTCACAATACTACCATGCTGGAAAACCCCAGCAAATTGAGTTATGTATAGTTGTAGAGGTACTGAGAAATGATAGCCACCCTTGTAGCCAACCATTGTATTTTATTCACTGCCATGTAGGTGTCCAGATTTTAGGTTCAGCAAACTTAGTTATCTATAGCTGTAGAGGTACTCAAAAACCATGGTTACTAACCATTGTATTTTATTCACTGCCATGTAGGTGTCCAGATTTTAGGTTGTCTAAGATTTTTCCTGAAGTGTGACTCTGCCATACGGACTTAGTAGATCTGGGAGGAGAACAGATGCCAAGAAAATAGCATATATGCAACATCCCCAGTGTCCCTAGTTTAGATAGATAGATAGATAGATAGACAGACAGACATAGATAATGTAACTCTACTGTCCAGCATGGGGTGTGCTGAAACTTTTAACAGTAATTTTTGTCTTGTATTGCACTTTGAGTGATGAGCTCATTAGAGCCCAGGGTAATGTGTTCCATTCTGAACACCACATTTTAAAGGCAATATTAGGTGGAGTGTATGTTAAAGAGAGTAACCAGGTTGGGGAAGGGATTTGAAACCATGGAAGAATGGTTGAAGTAATGAGGATATTTAGTCTAGAAAAGAGTAGTTTAAAGGAGTTATTCAAATATTTAAAGGTATGTCATGGAATGCAGGGGACACTTTTTTCTCTTTTTAACTTTAGATAACCCCACACTGTTCACTCATTAGACTGTGGGTACAAAGTGATTCTCTTTCCCCGGTCCTTAGTATTGAGGATTACATTTTTAAATACCTGAAAATAGAAGTTTATACCATTTTGTGTATGAGTCATAAGAATATTTCACCATTTGATTTTTTAAATTTACATTGTTTCTTGTCCTAATTATTATTTTTTAATTGTATTTGTGTATCCTGGTACATCTGAAAGTAGAACTATATATAGAATAAGAGTGGGGTGTGGAAATAATTTAGAGTTATTACATCCTTCCTGCTTCAAAAAATCTTAAGCAATCAATATGGAGTACCATTCTCAACAAAGCTTCATTATTGTAGTACACTACCTAAATAGCTCCTAAATTCCACTTAGCTACTTAAAATTTTCAGGGGAGTCCCTTTGGCAGACTTGAAAATAATTAGATGCTCTTATCTTAGCTCTTTATTCATCACAGAGCTTCAGGAAGCATCTCAAGGTTCACAATGCCATAATCATCACCACACTTGGGTGTCTTCTCTATCCCTATTCCCTATTAAATCTCCCCATCTTGCCATGGCCTCCTCTGGCACCCTCCCTACCCCACATCTCTTAAAGCGTTATTTGTATACCTCCTCCTTTGTGTAGCCTCCTAATCCAATCAGAATCTTTACCTGCTGATTTTACTACATTTTGGATTCTAGCATAGTTCTCTGGAGAACACTATGGCTTTGTGAGAAATGTTCCTATGGCCATAGCCTTTGCTTCAGTAAATGTTTGTTGTTGTGGTAGGTAATGAAAAATAAGAGATTTAGTTCCTCCTAGAAACTCCATTCTCCCAAAATGAAACTAGATACTCCAGGGATTTTTCTCTGGCTTTTTTATCCTGCTTTATATCCAAAGCTCCCTCCACCTTCCAAACCTGTCCCACTTCCATACAAACCAGCTTTAGATTTTTTTTTCCTATAAAAAGACTTAAACATGGCTATTAACTACTACTGAGAAAATGGCTATATTGGGTCTTTTTAGCAGATTTTATCAGTATCTCTTTGCCCCTTCAATAAACTCTTGGGTTTTCTCTTGCCTTATGGTGAAGCAAAAGAGAAAGATATGTTCAGGAGTAATGGTGACGCTGCTAGTCTTTAAAAAACCTAATTACTGTGCTTTTCCCATTCAGTGGTTTTCTTCTTTTAAACTGAACTTGTTCCAAATTTTCCCCTTCTATCAAATCTCTAACTCCTAAGTGTTTTACTAATTAATTTGTATCAAATGGTCCCCTAGCAGCCATTTCAAATAGGATCAGATTCCTCTGCTTCCTGGCTTTAAAGGGACCGCATCCCTTTTCCCATGCCATAACCTCCTTTAACTGCTACAAGGAAAACTGCATTAATATTGTTTGCCTCACATTGTGATATAATTCTATTCCTACTGTCCTGTGTAGTCACTTATGTAACCTGTTTACACTAGAAAATAACAGAATTATCTACCTCAACTTGTTCTCTGAGAATTTGAAAATAATAGTTTGTTGATCAAAGGATAGTGTTTTAATATGCTTATAACAAGAAAGGAAGAAAAAATACTTATTAAGCTCCTACTAAGTGCAAAGCACAGTGTGAAATGACTTGCCTAGTGTCTCATAACTATTAAGTCTCCAAGCGTGAATTTGAAGTCAGGTCTTCTCGACTCTGGGCCCAGCACTTTATCTACTCCCAGAACTCTATATCCATTGCTCGACTTAATGCAGAGAAAGAAGAGGGAAAGAAGGAATGAAACAGGATCCTATTAAGTACTTACTATATATCAGGCACTATGCCAAGTGCTGAGGCTACAAAAGTTGTTGTTTGTCCTTCCTTCTGTAGGAGAACCATGATGTCAGGAAGGTGATGCCATGACTTTGAAAGTAAATTGGATTTAAGTGAGGGAGGGCTGTGCAAAGTCACCAGCCTCACTTTTTCTTCTGGAACCATCTGAGTCCAGTGGCGAGATATAGATCAGAATGACTAGAGATGGCCCTGATGCAGTGGGAGACCATGGCTTGCTTAAGCTAAGATTTTTAAGAGCCCTCAGTTTGACTGAGACAATGCCCATTCAATGACTGAGGCTAGGCAGGAAATGCAAAGAATGGCCTCTATTATCTAGTCAAAAAAATCAGTCTGGGAGGCAAAGACTCTCTGAGTTTCTGGCCAAAACAGAAAGAACTGCTATTTATATTCACTCTGAACAACCAGAGCTCAAACAATGACCAGGTGGGCTTGGGGACCTATTGTTGGTCAATCAGCAAGAGTCAGAGTGATTTGAGGAGGGGATACAAATACGATTTAAAAAAAAAAAGACAGTTCCTGCCTGCCAAGAGTTTATATTCTAATGGAGGAAGACAATACACAAAAGGAAACTGAAAAGCTGGGTTGGAGAGCCAGGAAAATGAAGGTACCTGGCTTAGCAACTTGATTTCAAAATCCAGAAAGTTAAGAACAGGTCCAGGGAGGGAATGAAAGTAAGCTGACTTGGGCCCCTCTCCACAAAATGAGAACTCCAGAAGAACTCACCAATGAGAGAAGGGGGTGGGATTTGTAGAAGTATATTCGAGGGTGAACAGGCTGCTCCTACTTGAGAAGGTCCCAGACCTTGAGAGAATCTCCAGAAATAAAAGCATCATTTGGAATTTCAGAAAGTCAGAACAGGTATGGCTGGGGAATGAATGGGGGAAAATCACTAGAAACAGAAAGGGAAAGGGTAGGGAAGAAAAAAGAGATAAATAATATATAATATAATACTACATAATAAATAACATATAGTATAATACATAATAAATAATGGGGAAAATCAGGATGGAAGAGTATGAAAAGGGAAAAAAGAAAGAGTGAGAAAACAATGGAAGAAAATGAAAAATGGAAGGAGAGGGAGAGAGAATATGAAGGTATACTTAAATCTAGTTGATTGAGCAACTTAAAGCTCCCAGCCTGCATTAAGCCCACTCTTTTTTCATAGCCCTCCAATGAGGTGAGCTTGTTGGGGACTGGGTATACCCATCACCATGATAAATGAGGATTAGGAGTTCATTGCTAAGTCACTTCAAGTTCTGTGACTGCTTTCAGTACCTAGAGAACTGGAGGCCTAAGAAAAACTCATGGGAATCTACTTGTAAATTACACAGATTGTTTATAAATTGACAGTTTAAGTTATCTTAAAGCCTCCAAGGCAGGCATCTAAGTGGTGCAGTGGATAGCCCACTGGCCTTGGAGTTAGGAAGACCTGAGTTCAAATCCAGCCTCAAACATTTGACACTTGTTAGCTGTGTGATCCTGGGCAAGTCACTTAACCCTAATTGCCTCGCCAAAAAAAGTCTCCTAGAAAAATGAATTCAATGTGTGGAAGAGAAGAATATACTCACTAAAAAGAGACTACCCTTAAGTTGCCAGTCCTTCTGAATACCTATCAAAAATTTTGTTAAAGCTGCTAATCTTTACCAGTAGAAAGGGATGATCAGTAGTTTCAGAAATATTAGGAAAGTTAAGGAACCTTAAAAAATTATTTATGCTACAAATTATAAGAAATCAGCACTACATTGATGACATAGACTTGTTATAAAGAAGACCCCAGACTCAATTCTGAAGTTGGTATCTCAAGAGGCTGAAGAGATTCCCCTTTTGGTTCTCAGGAAGTGGGCACAACTCCTCAGAAAGGAAGAATGTGCTAATAGAGAAGCAGAAATGAGATTTTATGGGACTAGTGCCACCCCTCCTCTCTAGATCAGGTTAGTAGCCACCCCTCCCCTCCGGATCAGGATTGGTTCCCAAGATTGGTCCTGATCCTCCCCAGTTACATCATTCTCTGTATGCCCATGTTAGTTATTAAATTGCTGCTGACCAAGGTTTCTGAGCCCCCCCTTCCATACATAGCTGAGTGGTCAAGGTCTTTTTAAGGTCTTTTTTCCTTTCTCAGCAATCCTTGGGCTGTCACAAGGTCAAGGCCCTCTATATGGACCCTTGTTTTACAAGAGCGGCCTTATGGCTCCATCTGTGTAGCAACTTATTTCACAAGATTGTCACAGACCCTATGTCAGCAACCTTTAGGTTGTCACATCCTCTGTGTGGAAAATTTCTCAAGAGGGACCCTATGGCTTCATCTGTGTAGAAACTGAACTCTATATTTTATAATCTATCTCACAGGCTTTACTTTACTTCCTTCTAAATTGCTGTTTCCCGTTGTGACATGCTTGCAGTCAGTTCATGTGATATATTTGTAAAGGATATTCTTGAAGAAAGCTCGAGAAAGGAATGAGACTATTTCTGGAAACAACTTTTTTTTTTCCCTACAGCAACCTATATTCTCACAGTCAACTAAGATGTGTAAATAATATAGAAACATTCTGCATCTCTGCTTTGTTTATTTAAAAAATGGCAGTAAAATAATGACTACAAAAAGCTAACATTTAGAGTCTTGCTACAGTTTCCAGACGTGTCTCAGAAGAATGGATGTTAGTCAATTTGAAAGCAAAGATCTGTCTATTTGTAGCAACTCACCTGGAGACACCTGGGGAGCATAGTGGTCAAAGGACAGGCAGCAAGAGAAAAGTATTCAGGGCATATACTATGACCTTTAAAATAAGAAATCATAACAACCACCCACACCGAGGCCTCTAACGTGGGACAGAAAAGGTCAAAGAAGGGATATAATGAGGAGTATTTACAGAAAATCCTGAGCATGATGATCTTTGGGCTAGTTCAGGAAGATGGAGTCCATGATGGTATAAAAGGGATCAAAAGCACCTGCCCCCACTTTAGCCTTGATGAGTTGCTGTTTGTCCTTCCATTTCAAATTGGGCTAATGACGTTCCAGCTGATGTCTTGCTGCACACATGAATTGGATTTAAGTGAGGCAGAGTTGCACAAAGCATCAGCCTCACTCTCTCTTTTTGAGTCATTGAAGTCCAGTGGCAAGACAAAAGTCAGGACAATGGGCAATGGCCCGGATGCACCTTGGCATCTTCGATGTCTGAGCAAACTAAGCACTCCATAGTGCCTGCTTCAGCAGCCTTCGTGGAAATTGGTATAAATTGTTTTCATTAACTCACTCTGCCAGAGGAAGTCTTCATATGCTTGGGATAGACACCACCCTAACTCACCAATGGGTTTAAGGCCTATTACCTACCCTCAACCTGGTCTGTACAGTTTTCCTGAGGTGTGGCCAGTGCACATGCAACAGCTTCTTAGAGACACAGGTGAGAGTTAAGTAACAGGCAGATGCTAAAGGTAAGTGAGCAGCCTTGAAAGGGCTTGACAAGTCCTCTCACTAGAGGCAGTGGTCCTTCCTGAATGCCCCACATGCTGCAAGAAAACAGATTCTCCCTGGGATAAAAATGGCATCAAGATCAACCTCCTCACTGATGATAAAATATTTATCTTGAAAAGACTACAAACCAAGACTAAAGTGGAGGGAGGTGGGGTGGTTGTGGGGGTTTGCTTTTTCTTAGCAGAAGATTGTGCACTTAATGCATCATCAGAGACCAAGAAGCAACAGAGTAAAAATCGTCTCTGCAGCCTGTGCTAATTTTGGCCTGACAATCAACACCAAAAAAAAAAAAAAATTCTTCTACCAGCAAACACCGTGCCATCCATGCATGTAACCACTGGTCACAGTAAATGGAGAAATTTTTAATGCTGTGGATAAGTTCACTTACCTTGGCAGTGCACTCTCCAGGGCTGTCCACATAGATAATGAGTTTGATGCATGTATTGCCAGAGCTAGGTCAGCATTTGGGAGGCTCTGAAAGAAGGGTTGGGAGAGAAGAGGTTTCAGTCTGCATAGCAAACTGAAGGTCTACAAAGCTGTTCTGCTGACTACACTGTTGTATGCCCGTGAAGCCTGAACAGTCTTTGAGCACCAAGCCAGAAAACTGAACTACTTCCACTTGAATTACCTCAGGAATATCCCAAAGATTACCTGGCAAGAAAAGGTATCAGATGCTGATGTCCTTCCTCTCTGCTGCTGAACTTCCAGGCATTCTATGACAGGAAGCACAACTACAACGGGCCGGCCACATAGTTCAAATGCCAAAGGCTCACTCAAACAGGGTAATTGCTCACATGGTGGTCAGAAAAAGTAATATAAGGTCACTCTCGAGGAATCTCTGAAGAAATTTAGTATTGACTGTAAGACATAGGAAACACTGGTACAGGATCATCCAACATGATGTACCCACATTCAAGAAGGCGTTGTACACCATGAGCAAGCAGAATCATAGAAGCACAAAGGAAATGTGAGCTGTGCAAATCCAAAGCTACTTCCACTCTAGATGTTCTAAAGGATCACCTGCGTCTGATCTGTGATAGTGCTGGTCCAAACTCAGATTGGTTTAATCAGCCACAGGTGAACACACCACATCCTGACTCCACCATTGTGATGTCATTGACCTTCTTTAGAAATGAAGGACTAACAGAAACAACAACCCTTTTCTAAAAGCTACTTAAGGATTCCTGACTAGACTGATTCTCAACTGATAACCTTGAGAGAAGAGGAAGCACCCTGGGATTGGGGCTTGAGCTGATCATGTTAAAGAATATCCACTGACCCCTAGAACTCTCAAGGGGAGATTTAGACAAGCTCTGGAAACCTCACTAGTGACAGTGGGAGTTGAGAAAAGGATTCTCACAGCTCATATGCAATACGAGGTGAGGTTTTGCTTCCCAAACTAAGAACATATTTACACCAAGCTTTCACTCCTTCAGTGCATGGGGCTTGTGGTTCTGTCTTCACTTTATGCTTCAGGGAAGCTCAGGATTCTGAAAATGATTAGGTATTTTATAAGTAGCAGTGGGGTCCTGCTCTGGGAAATATCAATTCATTTGGAAACTAGCTTGGAAAGTTGTACGTATAAAAGATCCAGATATAGGTGAAACTGCATAAGGGTCAAAATAGAAAGGAAGGAGATGGGAGATGAGTGGTGTGACTAGAGTAGAAAGGACCAAAAGATGTCATATTCATCTATACATACCTACATATATGTGTTTATATGTATTATATGTGTATGTTGTATATGTGCATGAATATATATGGATCAAAATCAGATTATATTCTAAGATATGTGCAACTCTGTAACAACTTTAACAGCCTTCTAATTAATAATATAAAATGCCACATAAAATAGTGAAACACTTTCATTTAAGCTGTTCGCCAATGTCATTGAGGATGTCTTTTATAGCGTCCAAAAAGAATGAAGATTAATTATTGACAGTGAGTGTCCACAAATTCTACTATATTTGATGGCATAGTTCTAATTTTATCAATCTCTTGAAAAGCCAGTTAGTGAAATCCATCAGGAGTTCATTAAGAATGGATAGTTGTGAGAAGATTAACTATCACCAGGGATATTCTTCTTCCTTCACCCAAACTATCTGCAAGCAGAGAACAAAAGAAAACTTAGAAGGAAGCACAGAAAAGCAGGGTAGCTTTGAAAAAAATGGGTAGTATTTATTACATAGTTTTTAAAAAATTTAAACAGTCTGAAGTGGAAATTCATGGTTTTATATTGAATCATTTCTCTGTGTTGTGCTGTGTACATGGAAATGTTCTTTTTTTGTCATTTTAATTCAATTTCAAAATGAATAAATTTTTAAAAATGTACCATATTTCCCCATGTATAAGATGCACTTTAATTTTTGGGGCCTGAAATTTGAAAAAAAAATGTATTACATAAAGTTATTGAATTCAAGTTTTATTCATCTGCTCATAGCTTTCAGGCATCTTTTGGGCAAGTGTAGTGCATGTATGTATGCTTAGTCCATTCTGTTTCATTAACCTGACGCACCAATTGTTTCCTTCTTTGAAATCAGTAACTTCTTTTTCATCAGCAATTCTTCTTGCCTCATGCTGAATCATCTTTGTGGACACAGGAATTACAATTGCCCTTTGCTCTTCAATCCATATCTTCAATTCCCTCTCTAAATCAGGCCATTTTGCTGACTTGCCTCTCATGGCCTTCTTCTGCCATGGCATTTTCTCCCTGTAGTCTGTCTTGGATTGTTTTCTCAGTTGGAGGAGGAGATCAAACTGACGTTTAGCAGCACAATTTCCATTCACCCTTGCAAACTGGATCACTTTTAACTTGAATTCAGCACTGTACGAATACCTTTTCTGAGCCATTTCTGGGAAGATCATGGCAAAACATAACCTAATATATCAGTAACAAATGTGAAACAATGAGTGCAAAGACAAGCATGAAAAAGCGGGAAATGCAAGTAAATATCTACAACAGTGAGCGCAAAAACAAGAGCGAAAAAGCGGGAAATGAAGCAAAAAAAATCTACAACCACTATATAAGACTCTCCCAGTTTTTAGATCCCAGATTTTTCGGGAAAAGGGTGCGTCTTATACATGGGGAAATACTGTTAGTTTCTTAATACAGTTGGAGATATAACACATTGACAATCTTTCTATTTACTTAAGGGGTAGCTAGGTGGTCCAGTGAATACAGTGCTAGGCCTAGAGTCAAGAAGATTTTCCTGAGTTGATATCTGGCCTTCAGATACTTACTAGCTGCGTTACCCTGGGCAAGTCACTTTACCTGTTAGCCTCAGTTTCCTCATCTGTAAAATGAACTGGAGAAGGAAATGATTAACCACTCTATTTATATACACATTTATGTGTATTTTTCATTTGCCTGTATTTTTTTTTTTTGCAATTAAGAGATCTTACACAGGTACTGTTACATCTAGATGATGAGTTGGGCCTACAGTTAAAATGTGGAAGAGATCTAGAAGAGTCAAATCACTAAACTGGGAAGGATTTTCCATAATTATGAGGAAAAATTCTTCTTTTTGAAGCACTGAATTCCCCTAAGCCGATTTTTTTTTTGCTACTCTTACAACATCAGGGTCACAAAATAATGAAAAGTGCAAATGACTCAAAGGATCACAGAAAGATTCATAGTTGTTGCATATCACTATCACCATATGTTACAAAGCACATTAACAGAAAAATCAAAAAAAATATGATGGACCAGTAACATAGCTAAAAGGACAGAGAATATGAACTATCTGAGCATTACATGATCTCCTTATAATTTAAAAAAAAAACAAACTTTCTTAGCAATATATCCAGGGCTGTGTATAAGAGTGAGAAAGTGGGTGGATCAGTTGTGAGCATACCAATGGAATGATGACAACTCACATTTGGAGATCCCAGATCCATTAAAATTTAAGGTATAAATTAATTCACTAGTGTTCATCTACATAGTGACATTGACCAATAGGTACTATTTGTGAACCTGTCTTTATTAAACCAGTGATTACCCTCATATGACCACTAAGTAGATGATATTTATGGCATTTACCTTGTTGCAGCTTACTCAATTTCCTGATGAGCTGGATCTTTAAAGTTTGTACTATAACTAATAGTTCAATGACTAGATAATCTCTGATCTCCTACTAGCAGATAAAGATCTTGAGAAGCCAGAAACACTTATTTTTGGTTCAAAACAAAGTTCCCTTTACAGTTGTACTTGGAAAATAGTCAATGATGTCCTTCTCAGTACACTATTACTAGACAAACATAAAAGAAGAGTGAGATAAGGCCTCTATCCTCAATTTTTTAGGATGTAACAATTTATAAAACCATAACTATTTCTTCATCAAATATATCAATAAGCATTTTTATTGGTATTGTTTTTATCTTCATTCTTTTACTTCCTAAAATCTGTCAGATATTGTGCTAGTTGTTAGTAATACAATGACAAAAATAAAATAATCTCTTCCTACAAGGAGCTTACTTTACTTTGGGGTAGGGGATATGTTTTACCCAGAAAAGGATAAAGAGAAAGATAGATAGATGTGTATATGTATATACATAATATATCCACATACATATGTATGAATATGAAGTAGCTACAAATTAATTTCTGAGGAGGAAGGTACTACCAAATAGGAAGGCTAAGTCTAGGAGTCTTCTAGGAGATGGCCCCTGATTTAATTCCACAATGAAATCAAATTAAAAACACATTTAAAAATTCAAACACAGAGTGAGTTACGAATGCTTATCCACCAATAAAACTGAGAAAGAATGGCCGAAAAGGTAGAAGGAAAACTAGGAAAGAACAGTGTAACAGAAACAGAAGGAAGCTATTCAGGAGACTGTGTTTGTGTTAGGGCCCATTCTAGCTCCATAAAATGCTTGGCCAATCTTATAGGTGCTAGTCATTCAATATTTGAAGTACTGAACAAATTGCCCTCAGTGAATGTGAACCTGCTCAATGTACCAGTACCTTGCTTTAAGATCTGGAGATTAGTTATGAAGAGAGATAAACCAGAAAGTCAGGCCATGAACATAGTTTGGCACCTTTGTTCTTTGTAAGAGCAAATAACTACTTGTATGATTTCTCAGAATCCAGCCAAATCTATGAAGTGTAGCCTATTCCCTTTATGACAAAAGGCCAGACTCACCCATAAGATGAGTGAGACTTTCTTTCCTCCATCTTTTTCTCTGTCCTTCACTCCCTCAACCAATTATGCTTCTCAAAGATCTTAAACCTTATTATCAGGACCAGATAACACTTTGCTTCCCACTCACTGTACTAGAACACATTGGAAACAAGGGAAGCTATTGCTCACTGAATAAGGGCTCTTCCTATGCAAAAGAAGAAAGTTATTTTGGTGAACTTGGGATAACCTCATGAATTATATCAAAAACAAAATTAGAGATTTACATTATCAGCCTCATCCCTATGTTTGCTCAATTAATATCATTTGAGAATAGCAATAATAACAAAAAAATTATATAGCACTTTAAGTTTTGCAAAGTGATTTACATGTCAATTTATTTGATTCTCATGTACCTATTTACATATGCAAATTTGTATATATAAGTTATATATGTGTGTATTTTCCTTTTCCCTTCCTAGTATGGACATTGATGACACTAGTACGACACAGAATGACTCATTTGGAAAGATATTATTCAGTCTTTGGACAAGGAAGTCCTGTCATTTTTCACCTTTGCAACATCTCTTGAACATGCCTCTTTCTTTCCTCTGACACACCCTGGTACAGGCCCTGAACTCTTCACACCTGGACTACTGCAATAGTATACTGGTGGGTCTCACTGGGACTTTCTCCCTACCTCATCCATCCTCCATTCAGCCTCTGAAGTGTTCTAAAGCACACATGTGACCAAGTAACCATGCCCCCTACTTCATAAACTCCATCGTCTCCCTATCACCTCCTGGATCAAATACAAAATCTTCTTTTTGGTGTTCAAAACTTATCGTAATTTAGCCTCAATCCCTCTGCTCCTTTCCAGTCTTTTTAAAACCTTAGCCTTTGCCACATATCTTCAAGCTGTGATACTGGCCTCTTCAGCTCCAGAAACTTTTTCCTGGCTATTCCCCATGCCTAGAATGTTCTCCCTTCTCATATTTGCCTATTGGCTTCCTTCAAGTCCCAGCTAAAAATATCATCTTCTACAAAAACTTTTCCTAACCCCTCTTGATTCTAATGCTGTGCCTTTTTAAACTGTTTCCTCTTTATTCTGTTTGTACCTATTTGTTTGCTTGTTGTCTCCTCCACTAGATTTTGCACTCCTTAAGAGCAGGGACTGACTTTTGCCTCATTTTCTATGCCTTGTTTTCTATCCCTAGTGCTTAGCACAGTGCCTGGCACAAAATAGGTGCTTAATAAATGCTTATTGACAGACAGTTGTCAACAATGTAGGAAATAAACAGGTAGTAGAACTGAACCAATTTTCCTTTTCATTTCAATAAATAATCCTACATGTCCAAAGAAATGATATAAATTTAAATCAGTGCCCATTGAGTCAGCCTAATTCAGTGAAAATTTTAATAGCTTTAGAGAATTTGAATAGAGTGGTTACTGAGAAAAGGACCCTTGTTTCTCTTGGAATTGTATGTATATTGTAGCTGCTATGAGTCACATAACCCAAAGTAAAGGAGTGCTCCATTTGACTAAACAATTCTTCCTTTTCTATGTTGTCTTTCCCCCATCTCCAGTCATCCTGGTGAATATCAGGCCACTGGACCCAGCTGGCTCTGGAGGAGAAAGTGAGGCTGGTGACCTTTCACAGCCCTCCCTCACTCAAATCAAAGTCAACAGCAAGTCATGTCATCCTTTCCCTGATGTCCTGGTCCTCTTTGAGAAAGAAAGACAAAAACAACAACAACAATCTTCCTCCCCATAAGAATGTAAGCTGCCTGAGGGCAAGGACTGTCTTTCCTTTTGTTTATATTTGCATTCCAGGACTATAGATTAGTGCCTAGAACAGTGCTGGGTACATACTTGTTGACTTGACAACTTCTGTAAGAACTCATTTTTGTTCACCAGAAGTAGAGATTCAATTTATAAAGTAGAGAAGGAAGACTTTCAGTGTAGCCACTCACTTTCAGAGTAACCACTAGGCTTCTAGATCCTTACCAGACTAACTTTGAATACAGTTTTTAGGGATATTTTTACTTGGAGCTGTTTCTTAAAAGGCGTTCACTGTCTTTCCATTATTTATATATAATGTAGAAAGGCAGGGAGCAGTTTCTCCTTTCTTCTAATTACCCTGCTCCAGCAAAAAATTAAGTGTTTTTGTTTTCAGGGACTTGAACAAGGCTTAAAGATGGGAAGCCTATTGTTTTTTACTTCTAAAACTCATTCAAAAACTGAAATACTCTTGCTCTGGGCAAAGTGGGCTCCCTCTATTATGCAGAAAAGTGATATGTATCTGCTTTGAGCACTGAATCACCTTTGGAGTGAATATTGTTCCATATGTAATTCGTAACTACATATTGCTGATCCAACTTTTTCCATTAAATAGGCACTGAAGTGGAAAGGCATTTATCTCATACTCTGGTATAATTCTAAACTGAAACTAAAGTGCAAAAATGGTATTTTTTCCGTACACCTGACTTTATGAGGTTATCAGATGAGTCTCTGCCTGGATGTATGGCTGTCTCATTTCTAGGGGATCTCATTTCTAAAGAATTGTACATTTGCCTCTTTGCTTTCTATGATCCCTACTGGATATAAGGTTTTCGTAAAAGGGAATTTAAGAACTCACCCTCATTAGGGACTAGGTGACTTAAAAACGTGGTTTATTACTAAATTATCGAGAAGCACTAAGTTCCTATTATTTGGAAATACAAAGACAAAAATAAAATATGACCTGCCTTCTAGGAACTTATAGTCTATCAAGGGAAACTAATATATACATATGTTAGGAAATATTAATTTTCCATAATTCTGTTAAGCATAGGGGAACAGTAAGAACTGGGAGAAAAAGGTGAAAATCAGAAAAGGTGAAGGAAGCTAGGGATTCTCAGAGGCAACGTTGAGAAGGGAGAATATTCCAGGAATATGGACCAGCCTATACCAAAACAGAGATAGAAAATGGAATTTCACATATAAGAAATAGCAGGAAAGTTAGCTAGTTTGACTAAATGGGAGAGTTCTGGAAGAATAGTGTGTAACAAGCCTGGAAAGGTTTATTAGAACCAGGTTGAGAAGAACTTTGAATGACAAAAAGAAGAGTTTGAATTTTATCTTAGATGTAATTGTAAGCTTCTGGCATTCACTGAGTTGGGGAGTATTATGGTCAGACCTATCCTTTAGGATTATCACTTGTATGGATATCACTTGTATGGAGGTTGTATAGAAGATGAATTAGAGATGGAAGCGACTTGAGGCACAGCAGTCTTTGTAGTGGTCCAAATAAGAGATTATGAAGTCATGTACTAGGATGGGTGGAGAAAAGGAGATGGATGAAAATGATATTGCAGAGATAGAAATTACAAGACCTAATCAGATATTTAAGCTAAAAAAGAATGAGGAGTTAAGGATAATGCCAAGTTTTCAAATTCAATTACTAAAAAGGTAGTGGTAATCTTTGTGGTAGAAAAGTTAGGAATAGAAAAGTTAGGAATAGAGGAATATGGAGGACATTTTCCCCTTTGTCATTGTCACCTTGGCATAGTTGAAAATAGGATAACTGCATCAGAAATTGAAAGTTATTATCTCTGCAATTATTTGGTACCTTCAGTTTGAAGGATGAACAGGACAGAAGAAACAAGCTACCCTCAACAAATGATGCATTCCAACATTCAGATCTTTTCTGAAGTCACAGAATCATTAGCAAGAGAGTGGTAGAAACATTTATTTTTCATCATATATCTTCCCAGTGTTAGACCCAGCAAGTGAAGTAAAACTGTGGCAAAACCTGTGTTGTACGGGTTATGATCCCAAACTAAATCCCTTTTATAGAGCATTATAATAAAATTCTGCCCTATCTTATGAAATCATACTATAGGGGACTAGGCTCTTATTTCCTTGATATAGGGAAGCTGTAAATGAGGAAACTTACTCTAACCCAGGTAGATATATACATTTCCTGCTACTTAGACTCTCAGAGGGTTGCCCACAGTACGGAGTGATAAAGTGATTTATTTACCCAGGTATGCCTTAACAGTAAGTTTCAACCCCCTACTTGTCCTCTTATTACTTACCTGCCCCTCTCCAATGTTACCTCCCCTATCCTCCCACTCCCATAAATCTAAACACTCTTGTATAGTCCTCTATAACCTATTCCCTCACCCTCCCCTCTAGAGATCCCTCTCTTATCCTCCCACTCCCATTGATCTGAATACTGTTCTATACCCCCCTTAAAGGTCCTTCCCTTGTCTTCTCCCCCCTCCCTATCCCCTTACCATTTTATTTCTTCTGAATCTAGAAGACTTTTATGCTCTTATAAATATATACATACTGTTCTCTCTTAAACCCATTCCTGATGAAAGTAGGTTACCAGAACTACCAGCCCTCCTCCCCTAATTCCTCTGTATCAATTCTTTCTCCTACACCTCATTTGTATAAAATAATTCCTAAGTGGTTTTACTTTTCAAATTCATATGATACTCAGGTTTACCCCAGTCTTTCTTATGAGCTACCCAATTAAAAAAGTAAATGGTGGTCTGTCCTTATTGAATCCCTTGTAATCAGTCTTTGGTATGTACCTTGTGTTTCCTTGGCTCTTGAGTGTCAAATCTTCTATTAAGTTCATTTTTTTTTTCAACAAAGTCTTGAAAGTCTGACAGTTGATAAAGTGTCCTTTTTTTTCATTTAGAGGTATGCTTACCTTTGCTGGGTATGATTTTTTCAGCCAGAGGCCCAGTATTTTTGCTCTTCATTATATAGTGTTCCAAGACCTGTGGTCCTTTGATGTTTCTGCTGCTAGGTCCTGTGTGATTCTAATTGTGGCACCATCATATTTAAATTGTTTTATTTTTCTTGCTTTTAATATTTTTATCCTTGAGCTGGGGGTTTCAGAATTTGATTATAACATTCCTATGAGTTTTCCTCATAGAATATCTTTTA
This sequence comes from Trichosurus vulpecula, assembly GCF_011100635.1. NCBI lineage: Eukaryota > Metazoa > Chordata > Mammalia > Diprotodontia > Phalangeridae > Trichosurus > Trichosurus vulpecula. The sequence goes on along the minus strand of NC_050576.1, from coordinate 93,138,883 downwards.
AGTGGTGATCAATGGATTTTTTCTATTTCTACTTCCCCCCTTTCTTCTAATGCTTCAGACCAATTTTCTATAATTATTTCTTCTATTATTGTATCAAGAGACTTTTTTGATCACAGCTTTAAGGTAGTCTGGCTATTTTTATGTTTTCTCTTCTTGATCTGTTCTCTAGATCTGTTGTTTTTCTTATAAGACATTTTACTTTCTCTTCTATTTTTTCATTATTCATATTTTTAAAAATTATTTCTTGATCTCTTATAATTTCACTGGCTTCACCTTGCCAAATTCTAATTTTCAAAGTGTCATTTTCTTCCCTAAGATTCTGGATCTCCTTTTGTAATTGGTTGACTTTCCTAATCTTGTTTTTCTTGGATTATTCTTATTCTTTTTTCTTTTTTCCTCCATCTCTGTCATTTGATTTTTAAAGTCTTTTTAAAGATCTTCTATGAATTCTTTTTGGGAAAGTGATCATTTGTCATTACTCTCTAGGATAGAAGGGGGTTTCTTTACTTCAATATCCTCCTCTGAAGATTAACCCATGATCTTCTCTATTTCTGATGAGGGAACAGTCTCTGGGAACCCCCTTGAATCTGGAATACAGTCTCTGGGAGCCTCCTTGAATTCTCCTTGAGTCTTCCAACTGGATCTGGCCTTCCCCTGAGACTGTAGCCTTACACTATCATTAGGCCCAAATCTCTACCTAAGCCTTGACCTCTATTGTTACTATGCATGCCTTCAGTTACTCCCCAACCCTGATATTCCTTCAGCCACTTCCTGCCCATAAGCCCATTCTCGTGGTTCCTGGAGTCTGACCTTATCTTTGGACTCCTCCTCAAGACCCTCCCTGAACCCCTCCTCTAGTCACCCCAGACCACCCTTCAATCTTTGTGTATGTAATCTCCATCTTGCCTCCATGAAGGTGTTCAGATTCAATCTAGCCCAGTAGATTGAATCTGGCCTGCTTGTGAAAACAGGTGTCACAAAGGGTGGGATTTCTTAAGACAACCCATTATGGTGAATCCCTAATAAACTTTGTCTTTTCCCTTGGCTGAGAAGGCTTGAGTCAAATTCTTTTGGCAGTACCCAGTGTGTCGGTATTTTGGGGTCACGAGCACTCCTAGAAACCTATGGTTCCCTACCTATCATCATTTTGCTTAGACCTCTTCATTCCCATAATAGTTTTCTGTGGTTGGATTCTTTCTCCTTTGCCTGTGCATTTTTAGTGGTAATAGCTTAATTTTGGTAATCACCTCCAGCCCTGGAGTATGGGGAATGGTGCCTCTTGCTCCAGATCTTCAATTCTCTTCTCTAGCCTGGAGAAAAAGCCAAACTTCCAACCTCCTGTAAGTGCCCATAGCTAACAGCTTTTTGTTCCACTGCTTCTGCACTCACAGGGCATGTGCTCTTCCTTCTCACCCCTGCCACTCTTCACAGCACAGCTGAGTCTGGTATTCCTTGTCAGCAGGGCTTCCCTCGATCTTCCCTGGCTCAGATACCAAACTCCTCTCACAATCCCGGTAAAAGTTCATGTGGCTAGGGCTCAGGCAGCCTCTCAAACCAACTAACCCCAGGGCTTGCTGCTTGTTGTTAATGTGGACCCTAGCCTGGAGGTGTTTACTCTTCACAGGGTTTTTCCTCTGATCTCCTCAAATCATCACAGGAAGACCCCTGTTGTGCCCCTGTTCTTATTTATTTTTGCCCTCACTTTGTTTGCCCTGAGGTGCTATTTTATCTTTTTTATTGGGGGAAAATCTTGAGAGCTTGGAATTTTCTGACCTACTCTGCTATTTTCCCAGAATCCTCCCCCCATCAGTAAATTTCAGAGAAATTGACTTGAACTCAGGCATTTTCTTGGCTCCAGTGACAGCTTTCAAGTCACTACAACATGCTGCCTCTCATACAGGAGGATAGGGAGTAAAGAAATCTAGAAGATAGTTGAAAGTCACTTAACATGCTAAATGCAAAATAATTATATGCTAAATATATGCTAAATAATTATATCATTCACTCTTTCATCTTATACTCATCCCAAAGGATTCTGTATTTAGGTTCATCTCCATGTATTAGGATTTTAAAAAATTAAATCTAAAATTATTTATCCTTCACTGGGAATAAGAAATTATTATTTTAGTCCCTTTCCTCTCCACCCTAGCATTATCATTTAACTGCCTTGTAACAGAGAGTGTTGGATTTTGCTTTGTTTTTTTGGCATATATTAGTGCCATTCTATTAGATTACTTTGAAGTCATGCTTGTCTCTTTGTTAGGCTCTTTTTTCTTTATCTATTGAAGATAAGAACCTCCTGGGAGATGACATCTTATTTTGAATTTGTGAGATATATTTTAGGAGGCAGCTAGTTCAAATTAACAAGTACATGCACAGGACACACCTGAATGAGTATATGCAACTGGTGATGTGATTAGATGCTAGAAGGCAGCATCTTAATAGAAAAAGCAATTAATAATGCCAAGAAGACTAGCATTCAAATATCTTTGGGAATCTTTGATTTGCAATACATATGTATGTGTGTATGTGCGTGTTGTGTGTGTATCTTATTGGTCTTTTTTTGTTTTCTTTTTGTTTCTCAGTTTAATATCTAAAGGGAAAAAAAATGAAAGACCAAGAATCTGGCATTTAGGGACTACTGAAAACTGTGTTTCTTACATGAATGGGATTGATCCTTAAGAATGAAGGTGATTTTTTTGGTATCAATTTTGTCATTGTTGAAATAGCCCCTTCTAAAACTAATAAAATTGTAGTCTTATCTTTCTTTTTGCATAGTTCAACATGAATTAAAGTATAACCCAGGGTCATTACTAGGACACCTGGAGGTACTTTAACATAACCAAGGATCTTATGCCTGGGATTTGATGTTCCTATGTTCCCCTGTGCTACAAGGTGGTCAAATGAAGACAAACTTAAGATACTTACTAGTTCCCTATCTGCGTTGGAACACTGCTGGAAAACATAGGTTCTACATTGAAATGCCATGGGTGGGCACCTCTAATAGTACAGAAATTTACGCTGAGCTACAAAAGAGTTAATGGACTAATAACCTTTAAGTTATGAAAGAATTATTCTATTCTAAAGATCCTTGATAAATATTCATTGATAATGGCAAAATTATTTGCCAGGAAGTCACACTCTATCCAATGCAATAGCGTATGTAAAAAAAAAAAGCTTCTTTAAACTGAAAAATACTATATAAATAAAAGATACTATTGCTATTATTACCACCAACCATCATCATTAATATTTATAGAGCTGTTTGTCAGAATCATGAAAGATAGTCACAAGAAGGTGGCTTCAGAATCACAGAACTGGAAGAGATCTCAGACTATCAGTTCAAGTTACACCTAAACAAGAACTCCCATAAGAGTATACCTGAAAAGTAACCATCTGGCCTTTAGTGGAAGAAGTCTAGTGTGCACCTCTTATTTTGATGGGAAAATCCATTCCATTTTTGAGCAACCCTATTCCTGAGGACCTTCAAGTTGAAACCCAGCATCATTATTAGGATACTTGGGGGAATGCCTGTAGCTTATACCACTTGTTCCTACTTTGTACTTGAGGGCCAATTAGGATGCGTTGAATCCCTCTCCATCATCATTGTCGTCATCATCATTACTTATAAGTAACAGTAGTAGAAACTAAAATTTATATAGCTCTTTAAGGTTTGCAAAGTGCTTTACACAGACTATTTTATTTGAAAACACCTATCTTATCACATTCACACATAACCATCTCTTCTGTGAGGAAAATATACCCAATTTCTTCAACAAATCTAGTAAGTAATTCCTCTACTCCATGTCTTGACATAGTTTGTCCTCAATATTTAGAGTGAATGCACTTGTTCCCCACCTTCACCTCTTAAAATGTGACACCTAACATATTTTTTCCTGTACCCCTATTTCTTAAAATACTTTCATTCTCAATCTATCATTGCTTATAAATATGTGCTTGTTTGTATCCCACTAGAGGATGTGATCTCCTTGAGGAAGATAACTTCTTTATATTTATCTTTAGCTCTCATGCACCTGTAACATGGCCTTATGTTTAGGTAAGTGATTAATAAATTCTGGTTGAATTGAATTTAATTTGGAAAGCAATGTTGTGGACTAGGAAGAGTACTGTGTTTAGAATTAGAACACTGAGGATCAAATCTGAGCTCTGCCACTTGCTTAGCTGTGGGCAAGTCATTTGACCTCTTTGGGCTTCAGTTTCCTGACGTGTAAAATGAAGATGTAGGGCTATATGACGCTTGAGATACCTCCAAGTTCTACATCTATCAGCAATGATCCAAAGATACTATGAATTATATGAGCTACAGTCAAATTACCACCCTGACAGTCCTACTTTGGACATACTCTAGCTTCTTAATGTCCTTTCTAATTTAAAGATGGGTTAAAAGCCTGGAAAAGTGCTGATTGCACAGAGAGATATGATATAAACATATGTATATATATAATATGCAAATTCATACATATACATACTTATAAATGTATATAGATCCCTCCGTCTTTCTATACCTCTAGCCCTGTCCATCTCCCTCCCCCACCCTCCCTCTCTCTTTTCCCTTCACCCCCCCATCTCCTCTCTTTTTCTTGCTTCAAACTATGCTGTTTTAGAATAATTATTCTATTTGATCCTCACAAGGATCATGTGAGGTAGGTGTTACTATTATCTCCATTCTAAAGATAAGGAAACTGAGGCAAAGAATGGTTAAGTGCCATGGCCAGGGTCACAAAGCTAGTAAGTATCTGAGAGCAGATATGAACTCTGGTCTTTCTGGCTCCAGGCTTAGTACTATACAACCTAACTACCCTGTCTCTCCACTATGCCACACTGCATTTCAATTGAGTTTAGGTTAGATAAAAGTGAAAGTTTGTCCTCAAAGGGCTACCTGACATAGTTTATTAATTCTTTCTCTGGATGACAGACATTCATTATTTGAGGTGTTTTTTGCATAGCTCTATCTATAATCACTCTGTCCTGTGCTTCTTGGCAAGGCAGCCCTCAAAACACTTGAGGGGTATCCATGTTCTAGGGAATAAGCCTCTATCTTATATCATGTAGCCCTTCAAAATCTAAAATCTTACTTTGTATAATCATGTACTTTTATTTAACTCAAACTGTACTGCTGCAAATTTAAGTTTATTATCTCCTTTCTTATTTTCAAGGAAAGTGGGGCAAAAAAGATGGTAAGCATCATCTGTAAAATAATCCTCTTTTTGGTGAGAGTCGATGTCATTTCTCCATGTGTTTCTGAAGTAATTCTAATACTTTTCCTTTTCCCCCAGTATTTTTTAATTCTATCCCTTTAATTATTTAGCTACTTCTCTTTTTTTTCCTGCTTTTCACATGGATTTTAAGTGGTAAAAGTTTTTTAGTATACAGTGTTGCTGTAAGGACCTAAACAACTACTTCAGGTGTCTGGAACAAAAGTTCCTAGAAAAATGTATATAGAAGTCTCAATTTTTTTCATCTGTCTTTCTGTAGAATAATATTGTATTTTAAAATTCCATTTAAAGTCTGATTCCTAAAAAGTAATAAATAAGTAAAAGTAAAATGGAATGAAATAATTTAACTTTGTATAGCTCAGAGTCACAGAAAACCGGTCTGTGAAGGATTGAATTAACACCCACAGGACAATGAAGAGAGTCATGGTGGTTATTAATAGGCTACAACACATTACAATTAAAGTTTATGTAGCAGAAGGAGCTTCAAGGCTGCCATTCAAATACACACACACACACATATCCATAAAAGATGGGTGTATATAGCAAAGGTAAAGATGGTAACTCAATCCTTCACGCTTTTGTGGTTATCTTCAAGATATCAAGAGAATTTGAGGAAGCATCTGATCAGTTTTTTTACACACTCTTAGCAAACTTTTGAGAGGATATGGATGAATGTAGCACAAGATGGGCAGGTATGGATAAATTGCTATCTGCTGTGATGTCGAAATGCTCACATCAATGAGATCACACTTCTATTGGTATATTGGAATATTGATCTTTCCTCAAGTGTTTTAGCCTGTTAAAAATATTCTTGTTCTAGGAAAGAGGAAGTATATATCCATTGTTTCTTGTTGTTGTTTATTTATGATAAACAAAACTTTTTTATCACTTTGAAACCTCCAACTTTTCATCTCCAACTGTCTATTGGGCATCTCAAACTCTATGTCCCATAGACATTCTAAACTCAACATGTCCATCTCTGAACTCATTAACTTTCTTTTTTTTAAGTTTTATCCTCTTCCTAACTTTCCTATTAGTGTAAAGAGCAATGCCATCTTCCCAGTCACCAGTCTTGCAACTTAGGCATCATCCTTGATTCCTCACTCTCTTACCCTCACCATATCCAAATTGTTGCTAAGTTCTTTTGATTCTACTTTTGAAAGATCTCTCACATATTTTTGCTTCTGTCCTCTGACACTGCCATCAATCAGGTGCAGGACCTTCTTGCCATATGCTTTGACTATTCTCATAGCCTTCTGATTGGTCTCTGACTGAAACCTTCCCTCACTTCGTATCATCCTCTATATATGACTGTGTCACTCTCTTACTGATTCAATAAACTCCAGTGGCTCTGTATTGCCTCTAATATCAAACATAAAATCTCTGTTTGACTTTTAAAGCCCTTCCTACCTTTCTAGTCTTTTTATACTTTACTTACCTCCAAATATTCTATAATTCAATGTACTGACTTCCTTCCTATTCCTTGTACAAGACAATACATCTCCTAAGTCTATGCATTTTCACTAGCTATCTTCCATGCCTGTAATATTCTATCTCTTTGTCTCTACCTCCTGACTTCACTAGCTTCATTCAAGTCTCATTTAAAATACCACCTCTTTGAAAAAACGCAAAACTTTTCTCATCAATGTTAGAGGCCTCCTCTGAGAATATCTCCACTTTATTCTGCATACATCTTATTACTACATAGACAGTTGTTATCATAGTCTTTCCTCTCCCCCATTAGTTTATTAGTTCCTAGAGGGCAGGGATGGTTTTGCTTTTCTTTGTATCTCCAGTATTTAGTGTCCGACACATGGTAATCACTTATAAAATCCTTTAAATATTGACATTATTATAGGCATGTAATAGTGGTATTGATTGTAGTGATCTTAAACTTAAGAATTAGTAGAATATATTTTAACAGTAATTTTTACATAGCCCAAAATATCTATAGTCAGATGAAAAAAATGCTCTACATCACTATTGATTAAAGAAATGCAGATCAAAACAACTGTTAGGTACCACATCATACCTATCAGATTGGCTAACATGACAAAATAGGAAAATGATAAATGTTGGAGAAGACATGAGAAAATTGGAACACTAATTCATTATTAGTGGAGTTGTAAACTGATTCAACCATTCTGGAGAGCAATTTGGAACTATGCCCAAAGTGCTATAAAAATGTGCATACCCTTTGACCCAGCAATACCACTTTTAGGGGTGTATCCCAAAGACATCATAAAATGGAAAAAGGACCCACATGTACAAAAGTATTTACAGCATCTCTTTTTGTGGCAGCCAAGAACTGGAAATTGAGGGGGTGCCCATCAATTGGGAAATGGCTGAACAAGTTGTGGTATATGAATGTAATGGAATATTATTGTACTATAAGAAATGAGGAACAGGCAGACTTCAGAAAAACCCGAAAAGACTTATATGAACTGATGCTGAGTGAAGTGAGTAGAACCAAACGAACATTGTACACCACAAGTGTACAGCCACAGTGTGTGATGACTGATTTTGATAGATTTAGCTCTTCTCAGCAATGCAAGGACCTAAAACAGTTCCAAAAGACTCATGATGGAAAATGCCATCCACATCCAGAAAAAGAAATATGGAGACTGAATGCAGATCAAAGCAGACTATTTTCTGTTTTTATTTTGCTTTGTTTTATGTTTTCCTTTCTCGTGGTTACTCAAATTCATTTTCATTCTTCTACACAATATTACTAATGTGATAATATGTTTAATAGGAATGTATAGGTAGAGTGTATATCAGATTACATGTCATCTTGGGGAGGGGGAGGGAAGGGGAGGAAAATTTAAAACTTGTGGAAGTGAATGTTGAAAACTAAAAATAAATAAATTAACTTATTTAAAAAAAGAAATTGGATGCATTTTATACAACTCAGAAGGAAGAAGTCTAAACCAGCGGGCGAAAACTGTAAGAAGGTAAGTTTAAGTTCAGCATAAAGAAGAATTATTTGGTTAACAGAACTTAGAAGAACACAGAAGTTGAATCACTAGTAAGGACACGAACACTATAAGTTGTCAAAGAGACAGTGTATGCCTATTTACTAGCAATCCATATTCCCAAAATGTCAGTTTGGTCATTGAACTAAAGGATTCAAAGTTCCCTTTAAACTATAAATAATCTATGAGTTATAAAATTGTAGGACATGAAGCTAGAAGGAACCATAGGGATTGTTCAGTACAATCACTTCTTTTATAGATAAGGAAAATAAGACTAAAAGAAATAGAGTCATATTGGGTATTCAAATAGCATGTTATAATTGAAAGACTTGGAGTCATGAGGGAAATGGATTTGAATCCTTTCCTTGATACTTACTTATTGATTATATTTTTGAGTACATCAATTTATCTATGCTTCAGCATGCTTATCTGTAGACTGGACATAAAAATATATGTAGTCACATATCTCCAAACTTTGGAACTATTAATGTTACAGATACTGAGTAGCAGGTCTGAGATTTAAACAAAGGGACATTGACTCCAAAGCCATCTCTTACTACACTATACCATAAAGGAATCACAAACTATCACAATAGTTTGTTGACTAATAGTTGACTAAAACCATAAATGCAGAATTCTACTCCACATCATATAATAATTCATTTTGTATATAAAAGAAAGCATTTTAATTAAATAGTAGTAAATATTTTTAAGAAGAACATCTGGAGCAAACCAAGTAATAATAGAAAAAAAGTACTAGAGAAGACATAATTTTGGAAATTGAATTATGGGTATTCAAAATATTATACAGAGAATATTCCAGATAACTAGGGGGAAAATCATTGGCAACATGATTTTTTCAAAAGGGAGTATATACATCTGCAACAAATAGCTCATATACCTACTTTATCATCTCTGTTAAAACTTTACAACTACATCAAGGGCATTATTGATAAAAATTCTGAGATCAGAATCAATAGGCTTTTCTCTACTATTTTCTTTAATATACCACATCTTCACAGTTATACAATTGATAGGAAGTAGGAAAAAAATATACAATTCTATTGTGTGTGTAATGTTTTGTGATTACTGAGAGGCATTGAGACTTGATAGAGACAAAGCTAAACTCACTTCCAACAAGGTGTTTTCCATGCTTAGGTTATGAATGTACAAAATTCCTTGAGAGAAAATGATTTCAATGATTTTCTGATTATCAGTATGAAATTGTATAAACATGCTTGTGGCTATCATGGAGGATGGCTCTATGGCAGATAAATTAGAACAACTTCTCTAGTTTCTATACTTTCAGTTATGCACATTCAATGATGAAAAACCTGGGCTGTTTGGGTTCAGATGGACGACTGCTAAACAGGGAAAAAAATGAATGAATAATAGATGATACAGTGGTTTACAAATAAATTTCTTTCCAATAGTCATGTGAAATAAGTACCCCATGTGTTATTATCCACATTTTCTAGATAAGGAAACTGAGACCCAAAGAAAGCAAATAGCTTGACCTAGGTCACACATACTAGTAAAAAAGCTTACATTTGACCTTAGGTTTTTTGACACCAATAGGAATGTTCTTGCCACAACAAAAACAAATATTTCCAAAAATGGGGAGAAAAAGATATTTTCCTATACCTTATGACAAATAGAATTTTATCCAGTTTTCCAATAAACACCATCAGCAAAGTAAACAAGTGAGAATGTCTTACTCTCTCTCCTCAGGACACTACCCTGAATAATATTCTGTGATTCCTTTGCCCTATTATGGTTACTTTAGGTATTTGTTTAAGTATATTAAGAAGAGAGGAATTTGTCCATCTATCTGTCTATTTTCTATCCTTAGATATCTGTTTATCTGCATTCAGACATTCATGTATGTATATAGTGAAATGTATATAACACACATCAATTCTTTTATATATGAATATACGTATGTTACATATGTATATATGTAAACATTCATGTTAAGAATATATAAATGAATAACAAAAGTAAGTGTGTATATTAAAAAGACCCAGTAGAACACAGATATCATTCCAACAAATCATGTAGAGCTTAGGTCTTTAGTGTAGTTCCCTAGTGTTCTGATCTGTATTTTGTCCTATGCTACATAATATTTTTAATCGTAACTTTATATGTATAAGATCATAAATGTTGGGTTACAAGGAAAAATTGAAGTCATTATAGATAAGGAAACTGAGACCTAGATATGTTGAGTGACTTTCCAAAGGTCCTTTAAAAAATCTTTCTCTTTAATCTATCCAACACTGAAAAAAGACATTAAAGACTCCTATAATTATTATTGTGGTGCTATCTATATATTTTTCAACTTTTCCTTTAGTAACTTTGATGTGCTTCCATTTGGTCTATAAACATTCTTAGTAAAAATGTTGTTCTATTGACTATGGTACTTCTTAAGAATAATGTAGTTTTTCTGTTTGTAGTAATAGCTAGCCCTATAATATTTCCAAAGTGCTTTTGGTTTATATCTCTATATAGTAATATGTTATTGTTACCTTATCTAAAATCATAATCACTGCTTCTGTCTTTTTGGAATCATGACACAAAGTAAATTTTATTCCACGTCCTCATTTTCAGTCTATAGGAGTGTGTGTGTGTGTGTGTGTGTGTATTTTGAATGTTCTCTTAAATATAACTGATTGTAGGCCTTTATTTTCCTACTTTTTGCTGTTCCCTTTTGTTTTATTGAGGAATTTAATCTATTCGTAAAATTGTAATTATTAATTTGTGTTTTCCTCCATTTAGTTCTTTTGAATTGATTTTCTACTCCCTTTTAAAAATATTTTTAAGTTAGTACCTAGTCCTTACAATGAGTTATATTTTGATCCTAGTCTCCACCCACCGACTGTCCCTTGCTTTCTTTCTCCATGTTTCATTTACCTCATGTATGACTTCTTTTGTTATTTAATTCTATTTCTCCCTCTTTCCTTTCCTTCCTTCCTCCCTTCCTTCCATTTCCTTTCCCTTTTTCCCCTTTTGGTTTAACTTTCTTTTCCCTAGCCAAAATAAAAATGTGTTTCCGAAATTCCCTTTCGTCCTTTGTTCTATCAACTTGAGTTGAATTTATTTAGGGTGTCCTTTGATAAGAAATGTTAATACGATTTTTCTCCTACCTTATTCCTTTTCCTTTTTGGCTTATTTTGAAATATTATCTACCAATCAGAAGCTTTTACACTAACACATTCTTAATTTTCTCTTTGCTTTTCATACAGATTAGTCTTCTGGAAAACAAAAGTTTTGATCTCTCTTGAGTCAAGTTTATTCACTGATTCAATTGCCAGTTTCACCCATTCCTCTGTTACCTTTCTTATTTTTTTTTCTTTTGGAATAATACATTTTCTTGGAAATATTAAAAATCATTAATAAGATAGGGTAGTATGGTTGAAGTCATTCTGTATGCTGTGTATTATGGTGTTTAGATTCTCTCCCAAGTGAAGTCCTTCATTAGACCTCTCTTTGCCTCTGTGGGAGGAAAACTTTATATACCTTCCTTCCCCAATGATCCCAGTCCTAGGATGTGACTCCCAGTTACTCTCTCTAAATCACTCCTCCCATGTCCAATACTCTTTCCCTACTTGCCCATAGTCATCCAGAATGAAGACACCACTTCCTTTTCTCATCTTGTATCTAAGCAAGGCCAGAGTAAATATCTGGCTTCGTTTCACATTTTGTATCCACTTTGTATGCTTAGGATAGATAGATAGAGTAAGTGAGTGAGAATTTATTAAGTTCTTGCTATGTGTCAGGTTTATGCTAGGTGTTGGGTATAAAAATAAAAACATGTTAAAAATACCTTTCCCCAAAATGTTTACATTCTAATGGAGCAAGATAATGCATAAAAAGGAGCTAGAAAGCCAAGTTGTGATAGTTGTGAAGACTAGAGATGTCTGGGAAGGGCAGTAGAAAACTAGAATTGGGCAAAACAAAGCAAATTTGGAAATATCACAACCCAGGATCAATAAAATATTTTTGTTAGTGTTTATGCGATGCCTGCCACACAGTGGGCACTATATAAATACATTTTTTTATTCCCTCCTTTACCACACCCCAAACACATGCCCAATAAATAATAACTTGCTATAAAGAGAATCAAGTTTGACTCCACAGAATATTAATATAATTCTTTTTTTTCTTATTCTGCCTCAACAGCTATTTCTCTGAATAATGATACATGACTGAATCATGAAACACTGTAAATTTACAGAAGTCAATATGGAAGGTGTGAACCAAAAGGAAACTGAATTATTTCCATTTGATGATTTTCATAAAGCACATCATCATCAAGATATGGATAACTTCAAAGGAGGTAGGCTTATCAAATAGAATTTTTTATACTTGAGCAACTAATTTTCAGAAGCTGGAAGGGGGGATTAGATTTTTTCCTGTTCATTTACTATAATTAATCAGTAAATGTCCTCTGAATGAGTGGTCATGTGCTAAGTCTGCCAAAATATTGAGGAAAAGACAAAGCTCACAAACAATTCAGTTACTTCAGAGTTTTATGGAGGAATGTAGCATAGACAATGATGGGGGAAAGGTAAGAGAATGCAACTTCTACCCACATTTCTCTTAGGCCTTTTACAAATCTTCAGAACTCCATTCATTGAAGAGTTACTATGTTTATGAAAGAGAGTCCTCACTTACTAAGATCTCAATTCTGGTCTTTTATAATATAGGAGAACCACTTTTTTGGAGTTTTTCTTTCCTTCTTTTCTTCTCCATCTTGCTTTTGACTTTTCAGCATTTCTGTTGGCACGGAGACAAAGTGTTATTTATTTACTTAATTCTCAAATTGTTTTAAGCCCTTCAGAATTTGAGATTATTTAAAAAAGCAAATAAAACAAAAAAAGAGGATCTACCTCAGCCTATCTCATCTTGAAAAATTTTCATATGGTACATAAGAGATGGGAACCTAATTTCATAGTTTGGTTGGTGGGTCTCTTAATAAATGTTTTATCCATCCATCAGTTCATCTATCTATCTATCTATCTATCTATCTATCTATCTATCTATCTATCTAAGAACTCTTTTGGAATAGGAAATCTAGTTGTAGAAGCCTATATATCTCAATAATATATAGAATAAACAGATGGTGGGGGAGGGGTGAAGATGGAAACAAAATGTCATTACATCTATCTATACATTACATAAATGATTAAACTCTTGATGCTCTTGATTTAGTCCCTGAATTTTAAAGCTTTCTATATCAATAGAAAATGAACAACAGAATATTTGTTCAGTACCTCATGTGAAGGATGTTTTACATTTATGAAGCAGGACAAAACAAACCTAAATCAGGGAAGTATAAAGATTATCCATTACACAGTGAGAGAGAAGGGGCAGCCTAAATAGTGAAAAGCTAGCAATAATATTTTACAAAAAAAAACAAAAAAAACCAAAAAACACTAAGAAAGTTTACAACACATTGGACACACTCTATGGAACATTTATAGAAAGACAAAAAAGAATCATACTGTATAAGATAACATGAAAGGTTTGTGATCCTTATTACTTAATAATGAATAATTATTTTCTGAGCCTGTTTCAATATTTATGGATATTTCAACAGTATAACTGATTTTCCTTGTGTTGTTTTTGAACATTCAAAATTATGTGATAATGAGCAATAACTAGGAAAGTTCATATAAGAAACAGAAGTTTGAATCTTTGTGCTCAATTTAGCAATTGAATATTAAGACTGATCTGTAATAATAGCATTTCTAGTAGTATGGATAATAGAAATTGTAGTCGTACTAAGCACAAGTTCGTTTCTGGATATATGGAGCTATTGCTTTGATATTCTTTTGCCTTGGACTTTATTTTAAGTGTTTGTAAAATATGTTCACCGATTATAATGTCATGAAGAAATGAACCAGTGAATGAATGGATGAAATTAAAAAATTTTAGGAACTTATAATGTGGCAAGCATAATATAGTACTGATGGAGGGGGAGAGTTTCTGTTATCAGGATACCCGAGAATTCTCTGCCAAAAGCATAACAGCTGATACTTTCATGATTTGCCTTATTAATATTTTAACCCATCAAAGAGTAGTGGAAGGAATAAGGACAAGTTCTATTCTATATCTAATTCTCTTCAAGGTAAATCTTAGATTCAAATAATGAGACCTTTTAGAAGAAGTTACCAATATAAGGTCTTATGATTCTCTTGAAACTGCTTTAATTGTCAGAAGCAGAAGATGGGGAAAATATAGCTATGTAGCCACTCGTTTGAAAAATATCTTAATATTTAAGTATATTGTATGTTCAATATGAATCAGCAATTTGATACAGTGGCAAAAAAAGCTAATGCCATTTTAGACTCTGCCATAGTAAGGCTAGACATAGACTCTTGTATTTGTTTTGGGGCATGCCAATTTAGGAAGGATATTAATAAAGCTGGAGAACATCCTAATGAGAGCAAACCAGAGGGTGAACGAATTTTGAAAGGTGTCATGTAAACACAGTGTTGGGCACATGGTAGGTACTTAACACTTTTCAAACTGAATGAAAGGAACTAGGGATGTTAAGTTTTGAAGTGATGGCAATAAAATATGGTAGCAGCCTTTTCAAATATTTGAAGAGAAGAAAAATTAAATTTGTACTGTTTAGACCCAGAGTGTAAGACTTGCAAGTGATTAAGAGGAAAAATTTAAGTTTGCTTCAAGGAGAAATGTTCCAATGGAACATTCTACCTTGGGAAGAAATGGATTAAGTTTCATTAGAGGGCTTCAAGCAAAGACCCAAAGCCTGCTTATTTGTTGGGTTTGCTTCAAAGTGCATCTCTGTTCAAGTACAGTTAAGACAAACAGGCCTCTGAGGTTCCTTACAACTATAAGACTGTGATTTTGTTGTTATAAAAATTTCAGTAATTATTGTTATTGTCATATATTGAATTAATGAGCCAGGGCACAATATAGCTCTTCATGTTGCCTAGTTAATGATCTCTTCATTTCAGCTATGTTTAGAATCAATGTTGATTACTACAATCACATTGGTTATATAGCTGAAATAAATTAGTTGTTCCAGTTGGAGCACCTCATATAACCCCAAATATTTTAATGAACTTGAATCTAGTATTTGACAAACTTTTCTCCTGTAAATATGTTTACTTCATTATCAATAAACAGCCATTTTTTAACTTGTTGTAATGTGCCACATACAGTGCTAAGTAATAAAAGCGTTTTTTGTTTGTATGTTTGTTTGGTTTTTTTTGGTGCGGGGAAGGTAAAAAGAGATTCTACACTCCAGAAGCCTACATTCTAATGAGAAATCACATTAGAATATAGGATCCCTGAGGGCAAGATCTATTTTTACTTTTTTTTCCTCTCCCTTTTATCACTTAGTGCAGTTATCTGGCACAGAGCAAGTAGTTAAGAAAGAGTTGTTTATAAAATATACGTCAAAAATAGGAGATAAATACAAAGTAGATGGAAGGTGGAAGACAACCACATCTTTTTGGTTGGAAGATTAGGTAGATCTGGTTCCTTTATTTCATTTCCTCAATTGTTATCTTATTGGCATTTGGAGCCATATCCACTTCCCTGTTTATATTACATGAAAGTATACTGTTATTCAGTTTTTGTTTAAATATATTCACCAGGAAAAATTCAGTAATGCACATTAACCTATCAAATATATTTTAATCCTCTTTGACCTTCAGTGATATTTTATTTTTTAAATAAACAATAATGATCAATATATTGAATAAAACAATGAACTTCTCAGTCAAAATCTTATAATAAAAATGTTGTACAAAGCTACATAAGTCATGGATTATGTTGTTGTTGTTTTTGTTAATTGTTAAATTTGAATTGACCTAAGGGTCCACTTAATGCAACCCACACTTTAAGGAAAATCACATATGTGGCAAGTGGTCATCTAGCTTTTATAAAAAATTCTCCCATTAAAGGAACAATATTTCTCAAGATAACCTGCTTTTTGATGTACTAATTGTGGCCTCTCTATGATTTCTACCCATTGTTCCTAATTGCTTTCTGGACCTATGCTGAACAAATCTGATACACCCTGCAAATGATAGCCCTATGAATATTTGAAGACAGCAATCACAGTCCAAGGAGATCGCCTGGAGCCATCTTATATAGCCTGTGACCAAAGACTTCTAAAATATCCTCAAGCGATCACTCAGCTTTCTGAGCTTCCAAAGATGTACTGATGTGCATATGAACAACTTAGTAGACAGCTTACGTGTGTTTCCATGACCCATCTGTGAAAATAGCTAATCTAGCCTTTGAGCCTCTCTTACATACTTCATGGTTGAAACCATACTCAGATCCTTTTCAAATTGAAAGAAGTTTTAGCCCAACTTGGGTTCTGTTGGTATCATCCTTAAACATGTAAGATTACTCCCAGTTAGCGTAGAGTAAGACCTTGGTAAAAGCGAAAAAAAAAAAGTATATTTAAAGATGATTAGATTTTCACTTGTTGATAAAATGTACTTTCTCCTACTTTGGATTGTTTTTTTCCCCTCAGAGATGTTGAAAATTCTGCCAGATTTGAAGATCACAGCTTTAGTCATTCTTAGAGTTATGCCAGTCAGAGAAAACAGTCCTGACATTTGTGGATACTGTGAATGGAATATTTTTCACTGATGAATAACTCAAACATGGCTCTACAGATTTTGCTCAATCCTCAAAACTAAATAAAACCTTAAATCCACTTTCTTTTCCAATTTGAAAGTTTAGGCTCATAATCTATTTGCTTTCAAAAACTTTTAGCAATTGTGAAAGAGAAATTGTAATGAAATATTTTTTTAAATCATATTTAACTTTGAAATTCAGAATCCCATACTCTATGAACAAATCACAATTAACTTCCTCAAGCATAAACAAACTTGGAAGGAGATGCAGTTCAAGTAGGGAAAAAAACAATTATTCAACAAAGTATTTGTTTTCATTGTTGGCCACTCTTATTTGCTTTGCATACTGTTTTCAGAAATGGAGACTAATCTCTTTCCTACTGGAGTTACTTTAGAAAGGAAAGAGCTTTCTCTAATATGGGAAAGATAATTCAGTTAATTCTGTTTTTACTTATGTGTATGAAAGAGTTAAATTCATTTCTACAAAAGTTAGGATATGGAGTCAAAAAGTCTGAATTATCTGGTTCAGATAAATCTCTCTTCTTTTTAAACAAAGTTTTCTGTTTTACTTTAAATTATATACTTTTTCCTAATTGTTGCCTGGGAGCAAACCTTTTTTTTTCCTTTTTCCTCAAACCCCCATGTCAATCCCCAGCTTGCTTATTTCCTACTTCACTGGCAAAATCAAGACCATTGGTGAGAATGCCCTTAAACCTTCTACACATATTAAAACATCTTTAAAATTTTATCACATCTTTCATTTCTATCTCAGAAAAAAAATAGGTATCTTTTTTAACTTTTTCTGTTAGTTGTTGTTGTTGTTCAGTCATGTCTAACTCTTCATGTCCGTGGCATTTACATAGCAAAGATACCAGATTGATTTGCCATTTCCTTCTCCAATGGATTAAGTCAAACAGAAGTTAAATGACTTGCCAAGCAGCACACAGCTAATAGGGATCTGAGCCAGATTTGAACTCATGAAGATAAGTTTTCCTGACTTCAGACCCAATGTTCTATCTACTGTGTGACCTAGCTGCCCTTTCTAAGTTTAAAATTGTTATTAATGCCCTTAATCCTAGATCATTCCCTATGACCTTCTCTAGATCCTTACCATCAATCATCTCATCTATGTTATATCTTAAATTTCTCCCATTCCACTGTCTGCTTTTCCTCTACATATAAACATGTTTATTTCTCTCATGTCAAAAACAAACAAACCTCTTTCCTTGACACTGCTATTCCCTTTCCTATATACACTTACGTACTTTCCTATATACTTTTCTATATTTCTTATCCTTCTCATTGCCAAACACATTGATAAATACTATATAACAGATAATTTTGCTTATATAAAATTTTTAAAAAGATTTTGATTGAACAAAATGAATTCAATTAGCACAAAAAACAAAGAGCTTAATTGGGAACACAATCTTTTGTTTCACATATCCCTGATAAAGGTAAAATATCTTCTTGTACATTAGGAACTAAAACAAACAAAAAAAAATGAGACCAAGAGTCATTCTCCACTGAATACTCAGTTTAACAATATGTAACCAAAAAATCCCATAAGAATGACAAACTATATGAAAGATGAGTTCAGATCATTAATAATAAGAGAAATGAAAATCAAAACAATTCCAAGGCAAATCAAAGATGAAAGGACTGAAAAACAAAGGTTCTAGCTTCCAAACAAATTGATTTATTAAGCAATGCATGCCAATTGCATATAAATTGGGACCAGGCCTCCTCAGCTTTGGCACTGGACCCCAAATACAAGGGGAGGCAGATTTTTATGCATTAAAAGAAAAGAATTAAATGGATATAAGTCAGGATAGAAGATTATGTAATCTGTATTCTAATTGGAGGACAGATTAGAGGCTTTCCAAGTTGGAAGGGGTAGAGTGAAGACATGCAATTCCCTGAAATCAGAAAGGAGGTTTCCCACTCCCCACAATTGTCCACATTCAATCAAAGGAACATAGAAACATTAACTGTTTCACCATTATGAGGCCAATTTTCAGATAAGACATATGTGTTGCTTGTGATGTATAAGTATGAGAAAACCACTTGCATTTATCTTCTGATCTGACTAGGCTTTTGGTCATCATAACCTAGGTCCTTAGTTAACTAGGGTGTCTAAGCACTAAATAGAAGTGATCCAGGTCCTAGCCATGTAGGGCTAGATTCAAACAATGCAATATTTTTTCCCTACAATTCACATAAATGAAGTTTTTCTCACAAGACAGAAATTGAACTAGAACCACAATTGAATAGAATGGCAACTGAGCTAGCTCCAGAATTGAATCATGAGATGGATTCAATGAGATTCGCTCAATTCCCACAATCCCCTCAATCTTACAGCCAGAAAATTGATAAAGATGATAGAAGATAAGACTAGTCAATTGTAAGTCAATTGACTAAGACTAGTCAAATATAAGAAAATATATACTATTCATGCATCTGTGAATTGTTCCAACAATTTCAGAATACTGTTGGGAATTTTGCTGAGAAGGTGACTATGATATCCATTTGACCCCACTATATTCCAAGGAGATCAAAGTTAGATAGAAAGTTATCATACATGTCAAAATATTTATAGCATCAGTATAGTGGAAAAAAACCTGGCAGCAAAGTACATGCCCATAAATTGGAGAAAAACTAAGCAAATTACAGTATGTGCATGTGATAGGATTTTTTTTCACTCTAAGAAAAGATGAATAAGAATGCGGAGCAGCATGGAAAGATCTATTTAAAACCAATGTAAAAT
Source organism: Trichosurus vulpecula (assembly GCF_011100635.1). NCBI lineage: Eukaryota > Metazoa > Chordata > Mammalia > Diprotodontia > Phalangeridae > Trichosurus > Trichosurus vulpecula. Next base: position 93,119,277 of record NC_050576.1, on the reverse strand, counting down.
GAAATAAGAAGAACCAGTAAATTTTACACACACACACACACACACACACACACACACACACACACACACACATGCTACAAAATGTAAATATATAGGATAAAATTAAATTCTGTACAATTATAGAGATGGGTACAGAAAGCATATGAAAAAATATATCTATTTGTTAAATAGATTTTTATGTCTTTATTTTGTTTTTATATCACACCATCTACTTTCCCAGAAAATCATCCTTTATAAGTTTCTGTCCCCTTTTGCAGAGATAAGGGAATACAGGTGTGAAAAAAATGCAGTACTTTAAGCTTTGGTATTGGTTAGTTTTTCTGAATTGTGTTTTGTTACTTTTTTTTCCCTATTTTTCCCCTTATTACAAAAGATGGTTTTCTAAGAGATCTAAGGGGGAAAGGTTGTATTTGGAAATGAAGGTGGTATAAAGATTAAAAAAGATAAAAATAAAGTTTAATAAAGACTTTTTAAAAAAGAACAAAAAGAAGAATTCGTTTAGCTTCTGTGCCTCAACATGTCACTCACTGTCTTCCTCTGTTTTCTTAAAGATCAACCATAACCTCATAATCGCCTAATTCAATGATCCTGTTTCAAAATCCTTATTCTCCATCATTTCTTCAATTCACTTATCAATGTTTCTACAACTTCTCCATAAATTCTCAATTCTTTTTGGACAAAATTCTTAAAAGTCTTATTTTTTCCTCTTGTCTGATTGACTAGCTTCCTTTTATATGTCATAGCTTTGTACAGTTTAATTGCCACCTCTATAAGGATGACTCCCAAAACAACCTTTCATTTCCAATCTCTATCCTGAACTGAAGACTCATGGTTTAAATTGTCCAGTGAACATTTCAACTGGGATGTATTTTAGTATCTTTAACTCAATATGTGTAAAATCATGACTCATCATCTGTCCTCTCAAATTTGTTCATTCTTCTTATTTCTGATTCTTCAATTTTTCTAAACATTATGCTTGAAAGTAAGGTGTCAGTTTTGATTCCTTTTCTCTTTGTCCTGCTGATAAAACAAAACAAAAAACAAAAAAAAAGCCATTTCCCATAGATACTGTCTGTGAAAATTCTCTTACAGCTATTTTGTATGTTTCAACTATTTCAGGCCCTTATACAATCTCAACTAGATTATTACAATAGTGTTCTGAAATTACCCTCATTGGTACTACTTGTTGGAAATCAATCCATTCTTGAAGATACCAAATAAGTACTAGTTATTTTTATCTTTATAATTATTATTACTCATATTAAATCCCACCTCTTCCATTTAGCTTTTCCTTCTTTTCTTTTTTTTTTCTTTTCTGTTCAATTACAAAACAACTTTGGACATTCATTTTTTAAAGAATCTTGAGTTTCAAATTCCTTTCATCACTCCTTACCATCCCCCCTCCTTGAAAAGCAAACATTTAGATATAGATTATACATATATAGTTATACAAAACGTATCTTTGTGTTAGCCATGTTGCAAAATAAAACAGACTAAAAATAATTAAATTAAAGAAACCTTTTTTTCTTTAAATATATTCTTTCTCTAGAGGTGGATAACATTTTTCATCACAAATCCTTCAGAATTGTCTTGGATTGTTGGATTGCTAAGAATAGCCAAGACATTCATGGTTAATCACATACCACTGTTACTGTTTACAACGGTCTCCTAGTTCTGCTCACTTCACTTTGCTGTCTTTGTCATGGTTGTTGTGTTCTTGTGTTTGTCCTTCGTTTTCAAAGAGGACCATGACATCACGGAAATGATATGACTTGTAGTTGACATGGATTTGAGTGAGGGAGGGATGTGCAAGGTCACCAGCCTCACTTTCTCCTCCAGAGCCATCTGGATCCAGTGACCAGATACTTGTCAGGATGACTGGAGATAACCTAGGATGCAATGGGAGACCCTGGCACTTTTAGGCCCAGGCCTTTTCATGTACTCACTTAGAGTGAGGTTAACACCCATTCAGTGAACAGGCCTCTTTAAGAAGTGAATCAAGGGACGGCCCCTTTATAAGAAAAAAAAAAAAAGAAAAAAAAAATCAAGCTGGGAGGGGAAGACCCTCAGAGTTGCTGTTCCAAAAAGAAACAGTTACCATGGACATGCAATCTAAGCCAGGAGAGCCCAAAATATGGCAATGAGTGGAACTTGGGCACGATCTCCCATTGAATCCTGGGCCATCTCCAGTCATCCTGATGACTATCTGGCCACAGGACCCAGATGGTTCTGGAGGAGAAAGTGAGGCTGGTGACCTTGCACAGCTCTCCCTCACTCAAATCCAAATCAACTGCAAGTCATATCATTTCTGGGATGTCATGGTGCTCTTCGAAAACGAAGGATAAACACAATCTGTGAGTAGACTGAGCTGCCTAAATGGGGACCCAGCTAATTGGGTAACTCAGCTTGTCCTCTCCCTCTCCCTCTCTCTCTCCTTCTCCCTTTCCCTTTCCCTATCCTTCTTCTCTCCAAAAAAAGGTAAATTTTGATGCAGAAGTAGTCCACTTTACTTGGGGTTTACTGACTAGATTTTCTCTCTCTCTCTCTCTCTCTCTCTCTCTCTCTCTCTCTCTCTCTCTCTCTTCTTTCTTTCTCTCTTTTTTTCTCTCGCTTTCTCTCCCCTTCTTCCCCTTTTCCCCACCTCTCCCTCCCTCTTCCCCTTCCCTGTCCCTCTCCCTCCCCCTCCCTCTCTTCCCCCTCCTTCTCCTTCCCCTCCCTCTCTTTCTTTCTTTCACAAAACCTTAAACCCAGTTCACTCTGAAGCTCATAGATTGGACCACAATAGGTCCCTGAACAATCTCCACTTAATGGAGCCCTCCTAAGCCCTCCTAGTTTAGAGTGAATGTCAGTGGTAACTGTCTTTCTTTAGAACAGCAACCCTGAGGGTCTTCACCTCCCAGCTTGATTTTTTTTCTTTTTTTTTTTTAATTAAAGGGGCCATCCTTTGATTCACTTCTTAAAGAGGCATATTCACAGAATGGGCCATTACCTCACTTTGTTGTCAGTTCATACAGGTCTTTCCAAATTTTTCTGAAAGCATCCTGCTTGTCGTCTCTTATAGCACAAAAGTATTCCATCACAATTGTATACCATAACTTGTTCAGTCACCTCCCAATTGGTAAGCATCCCCTCAATTTCTAATTCTTTACCACCACAAAAAGAGCTACTATAAATATTTTTGTTTATGTAGGTCCTTTTCCTTTTCTATGATCTCTTTGGGATATAGATCTAGTATTGATATATCTGGATCAAAAGTTATGCATAGCTTTGTAGCCCTTTGGTCATAGTTCCAAATTGCTCTTCAAAACAGTTGCATCAGTTCTCAATTCCATCAACACTGCATTAGTATCCCTAGGTTATTATATCCCCTTCAAATTTTGCGATTTTGCTTTTCTGTCATGTTAGCAAATCTGATTGCTTTAAACAAAAATCTTTGCTTAGAGATATGGATCTAATCAAGAGGATTTTATGCTGTGCCTGGCAAAGGACCAAAAATCCCTCCATATATTTTCACCAAACCAAATACTATAGAGAGTTATAAATAACATAGTAAAATTTCTATTAATATACTGGCAAATTAAGTCACAGCATTCAATATGCAAAAGAGGAGGAAAATTATCTCACCTGCCTGTCCACAATTTATTATGCATAATAAAGATAATTCTAATCAAGCAAATTCAATGTTTTGATAAGATCATATATTTAAAACTACAAGGAATCTTAGAGGCCATTAGTCCAATTACCTCATTTTACAGATAAAAAGAATTAGGCTAAAGGAGATCAGGTAGATTTTCCAAGGTTACAGAGAGGTTAAATGAGTGCACCGGGACTTGAACCCAGCTCATCTAATTATAAACCCATTGTTTATATAGATAGGCACACATAGACACACACATACACAGACACACACACCTATGTATTCACACATATATGTGTGCTTGGAAATGCTTTTTTTTTCTATGCATATGTTTTAAGTTTGAAAAAAAATGTGAGTCTCTGCCCTCAAAGAAAGCATAAAAGGGAGAAAACTAGGTATAATTTGTTATGAACTATAAAGAAAATAAAGCAACATATGTGAAGTTCTTTGCAAAATAATATATTATTTTTGTTGTTGCTATTACTATTCCTACTACTAATATTACTATTGTTATAAATGTTGAGAGGATAAGCTTCAAATAATTCAGGGAAGGAAAGGTTGCCTATCTCATGATCTGCAATTTTCCAAGGGGAAGTATGATAAAGGGCAACTGTTCTAAGTAGGCTTACTAGGCTAATCCCTTAAGGAAGCATTTAGGTAATATTTTTTTGAGCTTAAGAGATAAAATATCCCGATAAAGTACAGTTTGTATCAAAGTTATTTTTTTATTGAAATTCCCAAAGCTGTAAAGAGATACATTTTTTACCTTAGCATGGCCATTTTCCATGGGTGATTGTGGAGATGGAAAGAAGTAATGATCTTAACTGGATCTTTTTTTTTTAACCTGAGGAACTATATACTTTTTTATCTTTGTTTATTAGTTAGTCATTTTCATGGCATTTTATGATTCACAAGAGTCTCATTGTATTTTAATCTCAAGTCTAAATCACTGAACTGGTCTGAGTTCAGTCTGGCCTAGAATAAATGTAATATAGTCCCAAAAATATCTGTTAAACTGAACAAAAGTTATTCTAAAGTGGAAGGAAAAGGGAAAGATGAAATTGTATAGAGAGTGATGTGAGTGTATTAGAAATTCTATGGCTAACTTCAATTAAACAAAGGCATGTTAATGATATAAGCAAGTGAAGTTAATTGGATATATATATATATATATATATATATACACACACACATACACATATATACATATACATATACATAAATGCATACATATGCATGCCCCTTCTGGCCCTGTAAATGCAACTCAGGCAAGAGATATTAATATATATATATATATATATATATATATATATGAATGTATAAAAGAACTATGTATATATATAATATATATAAGAATATATATAAAAGAATAATATTGTCCCAAAAATGTTAGTATGGTATTAAGGCATTAAGCCTTATAATTGCATTAGGATTCTTAGGATGTCTCACATAGGTTCTCTCTAAATAACACTAAAGTTTAGGAGAGCACAAGCCTTACAAATTTCATGAACAATAAAAGGGATTTTTGTTCACTATATTAGAGACAAAAGAAAGAAAATGAATGAATGAACGAATGAATGAATGGATAAAGATGGATAGTCCCATTGATCAGAATAAATGAGATAATAGATGAAGGAGAAAAATATAGAAATATTCTATTCTTGTCAGTTTTCTGTACCAAAATGATGAGAAAATGTGTTGGAAGAAAATAGTGAGACATAGTCCCTGGGAGAGATATCTTATAATACTTGAAGGTTAATTATGTGAAAAAACTATATTATTCTCGTTTTGAGTACTAGATTCAGAGACCGGCATTCGGAGTAATAGGTAAAGTCAAAGAGAGTAATATTCCAACTGAATAGAAGGAAACATTTCTTAAAATAATACCTAGAGAGGGTAGAACAAAAATAGTGGAGTAACTCTCCCCAATCTCCCTCCAAATAACTTCAAAATAATGTCTCAAATCAAATTCTGGAGCAGCAAAACCAACAAAAGGTTGTTGTGAAACGATTTTCCAACCCAAAACAACTTAAGAGGTTGGCAGGAAAAGTTTGTCTCAACAGGGTGGAGGTAGGCCCTGGGTACACAGCATAAGCATTATAGATAATGCTTTGAGGGCTTCTGCATAACCAGGGTAGCTTCAGGAGCTCAAAGCAGATGGGGGAAGGTTAGTGAAGATAACTGGTCAGAAGTAAATTATAGGGGAACTCTTTGCTGACACTGGATGCAGGGCCCTGTTACATTGCACATATACAGTTTGGGGTTACAAGAGATGAGGGAGGGATGAGATAGCAGGAGTCTTGATTGTAGTTTCAAGATAGAGAAGAGTGCTTATGATTTCTTACTGTGGGGAAGGGGGTTGGGAAGTGGAGGGAGGTCTTATCCCAGGTCCAGGGTTTAGAGGAGATTGCAGTCTCTTGCCTGAGTTTCATTTACAGGCCCAGAAGGAGCAAAACACTCAAGACTACAGGGTACCATGGATCCTGGTCCCCACTGGGAGAAGGTAGAGCACATAGAGTAGTGGTTTTGGAGTCTAGTGGGACACGGCACAAGCCAGAGGAACATTGACCACACATCTCCTTAAATCATGCCATCTTGGAAATCCGAAAATTTTCAAATTCCCAAGCTATCTCTCTAAATAGCAGCACAAAAAACATGGAGCTTCCGACAGTGGACTTGTATACAAGGGACGGAGCTGAAGATTAACATAAAGTTCAAAGTCAAGAAGTAAACTGGAAACAATGAGCAAACAACAGAAAAAGAACCTGACTATAGAAAGTTATTATGGACACAGGGAAGATTGAGACACAAATCCAGAAAAATACAATGAAATCAAAGCAGCTACATGCAAATCCTCAAAGAAAAATCTGAATTGGATACAAGCCCAAAAAGAATTCCTAGAAAAGCTCAATTTTTTTTAAAAAGCAAGTAAGAGATGGGAAAGAAAAATTCAGAAAGTAAATGAGAGTGATTCAGGCTTGGTAAAGGAAGCACACACACCTACACCCACACCAGCCTACCCACACACAAATACAGAAGAAAATAACACCTTAGAAAACAGAATAGGCCAAATGGTAAAAGTGACAGAAATCCATTAAAGCAAACTCCTTAAAAAGCAGAATTGGCCAAAGTGAAAAAGAGATACAAATGCTCACTAATATTTTCATCCTTAGAAAATTAGAAGTGGGGGAGCAGCTAGGTGGTGCAGTGAGTAGAGCACTGGCCCTGGAGTCAGGAGGACCTGAGTTCAAATTCAGCCTTAGACACTTGACACATGTACTAGCTGTGTGACCTTGGGTAAGTCACTTAACCCCAATTGCCCTGCCAAAAACGAATTAAAAAAAAAGAAAAGAAAATTAAAATCGAGCACATAGAAGCCCATGACTCCATGAGACATCAAGGATCAGTTAAACAAAATCAGAAGAATTTAAAAAAAAATAAAGAAAAAGAAAATGTGAAGTGTTTCATTGGAAAAACAACTGACCTGAAAAAGAGATTGAAAAGAGAGTTTAAGAGTTATTGGACTATCTGTAAAACATGATTTCAGAAAAAAAAAAATCCCAGACATAATATTACAAGAATTTATTAAGAAAATCTGCCATGATGCCTAAACCAGAGGGTAAAAGAGAAATTGAAAGAATCCATTGATCATCATCTGAAAGAGATCCCAAAATGAATATACCCAGGAATATTATAGTCAAATTCCAGAGCTCTCAGATCAAGGAGAAAATATTGCAAATGGCCAGAGAGAAATAATTCAAATATTGTGGAGCCACAGTCAGATCACACAGAGAAAATGAATTTGGAACTCAAAAATTATTTTTAAAAATGAATGTAGAATTACAGTATCATCTACAATCATCTTTTATTATGCGATGTTATGGAAATGCTTGTTTTGTTACATAAATTAAAAAAAATAAATAAATCTTAAACATTGTTTTTCCTGTAATTGAGAAAAATAAAAACATTATTTTTAAAAAAAAATCTATCCAAAAATAGAATAAACTGCAAGGCATAGTAAATTACCACATACTTACACATTCCCTGCTGAGGCCAGATGGCCTCTTAAAAGGCATGTTGAGGGGTGGAGTCAGATTCTTATTCAGGTAAAGGTTGAACTAAATGATTGACCTAGGCAACTAGGTAGTAGACTCAGTAGAGTTCTGGGTATAGAGGTCTGGAAAACTCTAATTCAAATTTGGGCTCAGACACTTATTAGCTGGGCAGCAACCCTGGTCAAGTTACTTAACCTCTGTTCGCATTTATTTAACCCCTTGTAAAATTGACATGAAAACAGAAACAAAACAAGTTGTTAGCTTGTACTACATTTTCAGGCTCACAAGGAGGTTGCTTTCAACATTTGGGGGAGTTGGAGGACACCACCAGAGCAAAACGGTACGTTATAAATGAAGCCAGAATGTTGTTCCAGAAAAACAAAAACCTTATAGATTCAGAACTGATTAAACAATGTATAGATGAATGCACAGCAAAAACCGAAGTCCGATTGCATTATCAGATCCCACATCCAAGGCCAAATCACCTGCCTTCAAAGTCATGAACTTCAAACCCAGGGGAAGCAAAGGAAGCTTTCCAGACCATTATATCTCAAGTCTCAGTAAGAAGTTTCTTAATTCAAGAAATAGGTTCTCTGAATTGTAAGCCAGCAGGGCCCAAGCACCCACTTGATGATGAATCTTTTCTCCTTGACTTAAGCCCAGACATAAGAAAGGAAGGACAAAGAGTATAAAATTTTTGCAATAACTTCTCTTAAACACTCAAAATGTTCGGTTCCTAATCTCATAACACTAATTTATGTTCTTGAATTTGTCAGTGCCCAGTGTCTTGCTAACCCCCCCCCCAAAAGAAAGTTGCTAACCCCCAAAGATCACTCCTAATCATGATTTTAGAAAGTAATATTTTAATAAAAGTCTGAACATAGCAGGAATTGGGTTCAAATTTAAATATGTGTATGTGTGTATATACATATGTGCATATATTATATATATACCCACACGCATATATGTATATATGCACACACTACATATGTATGTGTGTGTCTGTAGGAATAATATAGCCATATACATGGAAGAGGCAGCAGAGGAGAGACATGGCAATACCTGTTAGCAGCTTCTCTTGAAAGTTCTTAAAATTACTATGAAAATCAGGTCCTGGCCTTTGATTTGTACATCTCTGTGGGCTTTGTTTTATGTTTAAGTTATTATTAAGTTTATTATTATTATTAAGTTATATTTAAAATAAGGACTTTTATATTTTAGTTCTATTGATTTCATTTTTGGCTCTCAAGATTGGCTCTTTAATATTCAAGTGGGCTATTTTTGCCTTTAGGGAAGCTAGGTGGTACAATGAATAGAATATTGGTCCTAGAGTCAGGCAACTCATCTTCCTGAGTTCAAATCTGGCCTCAGACACTTGCTGTGTGACCCTGGGCAAGCTACTTAACCCTGTTTGCCCCAGTTTCCTCATCTATAAAAAAGCTAGCAAAGGAAATGGCAAAGTACTCTTGTATCTTTGCCAAGAAAATCCCAAAGGGGCTCACAAAGAGTCAAACATGATTGAAGAACAAATGAAAAACAGCAACAAAATAGAATTAATAATAGTACTTGCCTTCCAGGGTTCTTAAGATCTGATGAGATTTTTTTTTAACAGCAGAATGCTTGGCACATATTAGGCTCTTAATCAATGCTTGTTTCCTTCCTTCTGAGATCCTTAATAACCCTAACATTTAATGAATCTATGATTAGGAAGACCTGTAACGCTATGTTGCCCTAAGTAGTCACAATTTGACAAGTGATATAATGGGAATGGGGTATTGAGAAAGAAAGGAAGTGGGAAAAAAACATTCCATGATTATGGAGCTCTAGCCAAACTCTTTCCCAGGCCCCAAATCACCCTGTCTACTAATCCATCCATTTCTCTCTCTCTACTTGAAGCTTCCTGACCTTGAAAGGCTCATAGGATAAGTCTTCATTTAATCAAGGACCTCAGGAAACCTTATGAATTTAACATTTTCAAATCATACAAAGTTAAGGAGCTGGGTCTTTTTATACACTATGTAGCAGTGGCTTAAGTGGATTATATCACTGGTAGCCATAACCCTTTTTACTAGAACCAGAGTTTTGGTTTCCCAAACCAATACTGTTAATTCCAGAATATCTTTAATTCCATTGAGTTTAATACTTACCAACATAATGGCCCTCTGACTATGAAATTATTCTGACTTTTGAAATCCCAGTGCTGATTAGCTGCCCATATTCTTCATAAGACCAGAATTCATTGTTGTTCAATCATCAGTCGTGTCTGACTCTTTGTGACCCCACAGGTTTCTTTTTTTTTTCACAAAGTGATTGGTCATTTTCTTCTCTAACTCATTTTACATTTGAGGAAACTGAGATGGACAGGGTTAAGTGACTTGCCCAGAGTCACAAAGCTAGTAAGTGTTTGAAGACAGATTTGAACTCAGGAAGATGAATATCCCTGACTCCAGGCCTGGCACACCAGTCACTGTGCCACCTAGTTGCCCACTGACATCATTATTTTTTAATGATTTCCTAGAGAAGAATCTATATGTAGGATGAATTCACTCCTCAACTTTCCATATCAAGGTCCAATATAATTCAGAAGGAAAAAAAAGGTAAATGGACAATTGTGAGTCTGCTGTAATTGCTAGGCTGTTGACCTATTAGCTCTATGGAACCTGTACTCACTGCCTTTGTATCAACTGATGTAGTAGACTGCTAAAAATTTAAGTGACCCGGATCATTCTGTTTACCAAATTAGATTTGAGGGAGATTATAAACTCTTATCTCCTTCATAGTCATGGCTCTAAGAATTCAGAGTAAATTGGATACTATAATGCATAAAATTTTATTATACATTCAGTGTGTAGCTGGCTTTCCAAACCCAAATCAGTTTTGTTCATCTTTATTGGATTTAGACAATACTCAACATCATCCCCAAGTATATGCTTTTCTAGGACCAATTCTTTTGTCTGAATCAGTCTCCACCTCAAAAGTTAAATTCTTGGACAAATAGTCTGTCTATAAAACACACTTCAGGCTTCTTTTGTTCTGCTTTAAGATTGTTTTCTTGAAAACAAGTGATTCAAAAGTTGATCTGTTGCCTTTGTCTGACATGCTTCCTATTGATAACTACTTGTATATCCAGGAGGGATGAGACCCTATTCCCATCCCAATCCTAAAACATTATAAGATGCCCCATCTCACAGATTTGTAGTGCTATCCAAACACTTAACTGCTTTATGTTTAAAATATATTGAAACATACTTCCAGACATCTTGAAAACAAAAATGCAGCCTTATGAGGTCCACCACTGTATTGGGAATCAAGATGGGCTCTTAGCACTTATTCAACTAAGTGCCCTTGAAGAGTTTGACCTTTGTTTCCTTGATTAAATTAGGAGTCCTTGATGACCTCCTTGCCTCAAGGGAAAGTCTAGTTTAAATGGACTTGAGTGGCATGTTTGTGACTTCAGAGGCTTTTAGACCACATGGGTTTAAGTTGCATTTTTCTGATGATTTTAGGTCACGTGGGTGAGTCGCATGTGTGACTCACCTTTTGACCCTAAACAAGATATATAAACACAGAGGTTGGCTTTCCCTTTTGGAGCTCTGAGCCACAGCAGGAGTGGTACATGACTCTAGGCAAGCCGTTGTCATGAGCTCCCCAGCTTTGAAGAAAACCCAGATGTTGATGCTTCTCTGGTAACTGTATGTTGTGATTTTTGTCAGGCAGAAATGTATCTGTTGATTTGTGTTTATTTGCTCTGTTTGTATTTTCTCTGAAGCTCAGGGTGCTGGCTTTTCCCCCTGAACTGAGTGAATGATATTTGTATGCTGGATTAAAGTAAGATTGTTACCCCCTTAACGTTGCTTTCCTTAGTAAAGCAGATCAAAAGAACTTGGGCTTGCAGCATTCTTGTTGTTGGGCTTGTGTTGGTTTTTCACCCCCACAGCAGCTGCTATTGCTGCTGTTGAAACAACCACAGTCATGAATTTTTGTAAATTGATTTCTTTATCTAGAAAACTAAAATCCAAGTTCACAAGAAGAAAAATATTCTAAATCTGGATGAAGTTGTTACCCGGAGAGCTGAAAACATGAATTCAATGAACTTTTACTTAAAGCGCATGGGCATCTTCCTGTATCACCTTTATTTAGCACACAAGTATTTGTGGGGTTATGTTTACCATTATTATTATTAATTACTACTGTAAAAAAAATCACATTTCTATAGCATTTGATAAAAATAAAAGCTAGCATATATAGAACATATTTAGGTTTACAAATAACTTTTTATATGTTTGTCAACCCAAATTCAAGAGAAAACAGCCAATGTAGCAAAACTAAAGTCTTTAATAGGGGCAAATAAATTGCAGCCCAGGGTGCCCTGCAGGAAGTGCAGGAGTACCTGAGGGCAGGGCTGGGAACAGGGTTTGTATAGGGTACCAAGGCAGAATGAAAGGCCAAACTGCAGGTGGGAGGGGTTAGACCTAGGGAAAGGAGCTGCAGGTGCTAGGGGGTTGAGACATTCAATGGTTTCACAAGGTAAGTTGTTTTGCTACTGTTGAAAGTACTGAAAGTCTGTAAAGCTTGGGAATCCTGGTAGGGGGGCAGGGTAAAGTTTGGACATTTATAAAATAATCAGAAGCTGGGAGTGATAACGTGTGGTCAACCTTAGGCAATTCATGGGTCTGGCCTTGGGGACAAGGTCTGATTCAGTCAACTGAGTTTGACTTGTTCTATCATTTTTTTCCCTCTTTTACATGTATTCTCAGTATTGTAAGACTGGTAATACTATATCCTCATTGTATATATGAAGAAAGTGAGACTCAGGAAGGCATGCAAGTTTAATATGAGGTAATCTTCTGTTGTGATAGCCTAAAAATTTAAGGTGATCTTGGACTCTATACATTAAAAGAAGAATAGCTCCCTGAAGTACAGAGGCAGTAGTCCTATTGTACTCTGCCCTCTTTGGGGGCATCATCTGGAATACTGTGTTTAATTCTGGGCACTATGGTTTAAGGACATGGATAAACTGGATAGTGGTCAGAGGATAGCAACCAGGACAGCGATAGTTCTTGTGTCCATGTCAAAAGAGGATCCGTTAAGGAATATGAATGTTTAAGCCTGTAAAAGATATGGCTCAAGGGGGTCATGATAGCTTTGTTCAAGTGTCTGAAGAAATATCATGTGGAAAAGGGATTAGACTCTTTTTGTTTGGTCCCGGAGGGAAGAACCAAGAGCAATGAGTGGAAGTTTCAAAGAGGCATATCTAAGCTTAATGTTAAGGGAAAAAAAACTTTCTAATAATTAGAGTTGTCAAAAAGTGGCATGGGCTCTCTCAGGGGCTGCTGGAATCCACTTGTCAGGGATGCTATATTGTCAGTTACTTTCATGGAATGGATTGGACATGATCATTACCTAGGTACCTTCAAGCTCACGACTTCTGAGATTCTTATGGCTAATAAATATTTCAAGTAAGATTTGGACCTTTATCTTCCTGAGTCCAAGGTATTAAAGGTGTGCATATGTACAATTTTTGGAGGTCCAAGTGGGCAGGACCCTACATGGTAAAATCTCAGCTTAAGTCTGAGGGTATCTAAGGGTATGATGGTAGAAGGTGATGTTGAAACATTCAAGGTATTAATTATTGACTCAGGTAGACCAGAGAAGGAAAGAAATATAAAAGAAAAGATAATATATAAAAACTACTTAAAGCTACTTCTAGGGAGTAAAGGGAGATTGGGAACTAAAGAGAAAATGAGGATTTGTTTCAGTAACTTGAAAGAATAGAATAGGAGGGAGAGATTTTTTACTTTAGGGTCAGTTCAGTTGCTTTTCAGTTATATCTTCTGAGTCTTCGTGATCCCTTTTGGGGTTTTCTTGGCAAAGATATTGGAGTGGTTCACCATTTCCTTCTCCAGTTCCTTTCACAGATGAAGAAACTGAGGCAAACAAGGTTAAGTCACTTGCCCAGGGTCACCCAACTAGTAAGTATCTAAGGCTAGATTTGAACTCATGAAGAATCTTCCTGAGTCTAGGCCCAGCACTCTATCCACTTTGCTGCCTACTTGTTTTTTTAGGATTAGGACCAACATTTTCAATTGATCAAACAAAGGAAATAGAAGAAGTATATTCTGTCTCAGAACTATTTTCAGGGAAGTTGAATTGTGATAATCCTATAATATTCATTAATTGAATATTGGCTGCGTACACGTACTTGTGGGAATACCTAATGATATGTCACATTCTTACCAGTTCTCACAAAGTTGTGTTAGGTTTTTTGACCACTGAACCATACTCTTGGAGAGTTATTGATTAAGGCTTAAGTAAACCTTTGCCACATTTTTACATTATAAAATGCTCAAGTTAATCTGTGTCTCTAGGGTTATGATTACATGAATTAATGAGAGCCAAGAGAGGTATGTCATCTTAATTGGTTACAGAGAGACTCACCAAAAATAAACAAACCTAAAACTTTCATATGCATAAAAAAATTGAGGATATGCTTAGGCCCAATATTGTGTAGACTAGTCTTCCATCTTTCAAAGACTAGTGGACCATAGAATGGTCATCTACCTCATAAATATTCTAGAATGTTCCTGAGGACCCAGATAAGATAGCAAGTTGATCTGAACCCTTTTTGAGAACTTTTGCCTACATCAATGACTTAGTAAACATGAGGAATGCTAGCTATGGAGTTAAGGCCTGAATTTCCTAGGGGCACATTCTAGTCCAGCAGAGAACAAATCTGGATTCATGAAAGATAGAGGAACTTTCATAATGGTAAAGGACCAGACCTCAGATGCTTGCTAGCTATGTGGCCCTGGGCATTTTACTTAACCCTGTTTGCTTCAATTACCTCATATATAAATGAGCTGGAGGAGGAAATGGCAAACCACTCCGGTAACTTTGCCAAGAAAACCCCAAAATGAGGTCACTAAGAGTGAAACATGACTGAAGCAACCCAATGACAATAACAATGACCCCCTTCTATAAAAGAAGTTAATGGGAGAGGATCTCCTTTATCAAACTTTAGATAGTGGGCTGTGTGTTTTACACTCAGAGCTGGAATAGGAGAATAATCCTGGTACAGAATATTATGCTTATTAATACTGATCTTTCCCCATTAGAATGTTAATCTCCTTTCTTTAAGTGCCTAATATGTGCCAGAAACTGTAGTATACCCTTTACAAATATTATCTCAGTCACTTTTCAGAACAACCCTGGGTGGCAGCTCCTATTGTCCTGATTTTCCAATGAAAGGAACTGAAGCAGAGAGAGGTTAAGTGATTTGCCCAGGACCATGTGGATAATGGGTGTCTGAGTCTAGATTTGAACTCAAATTTTGCTGAAGGCCCAGTGCTCTCTCCATTGGGCCACCTAGTTGCCCACGAGGATAGGGATCATCTTTTTTTTCCCTTCTATTTGTATCCCCAGCACTTATCCCAGTGCTTGGTACATGGCAAGTGCTTAATAAATGCTTGTTGACTCTACTGAATCTTCACAATAAATATCATTAATGCTCATACTAAAAAATAGCAAAGGACCAGAGATTATGAAGTATTATCACTACTATATCTTTGTTTTCTTCCATACTACCTCTCACTGATAATCTAAATCTCCCACTCTGAAACTCTGAGGTTAAAACAGATCCTGCAGCTGTTTGTACTACTTACTGCTGTGTTAATTACCATCAATTAGTTTATATTCCTTATTAGAGATAGTGTTCCAATTGTATCCTTACTCTACCAAGTCTCTGGAGGGTGATGGTCTCCTTAAAAAGTTTTCTGCTTTCATTTCTCCACATTATATAAATATCTTTCCTACTGTTGATCTTTCTGTCTCTTTGTGTCTGTCTCTGTCTTTGTCTCATATATACATATGAACACTTAAATGAGGAAGAAAAAAACCACCCTAAATAAATCTAAAGTACATTCAGGTCAGATTCCCTGTGCTATAGAAATCTCCTTTCTCATCTGACAGCAATTTGCCCATCAAGCCCCAGAAACCTCTTCATCCTGGAATTCACATCTCAGAAGTAATCTCCCTGCTCCCCTCTAATTGAATGACTTATCCCAGAACCTCCATTTATGAAGGCCAATTTTCTCACCAGCCTGTAATCCAGACATGTTCATCATGGCCCAGCTCTAGAATCTGAATATCTTTACCTTTTCCCCCTTTTCAGCTTCATATGCTATTTTCCCTATTAGAATGTAAGCTTTTTTGAGGGCAGGAACTATCTTCGTTTTTTTTTGCTTGTATTTGTATTTCCAGCACTTAGCATAGTTCCTAGAACATAGTAAGCACTATTAAGATTGTTGGCTGACTGGCTTCTGTGCTCAGGAACAAATTAATCTTGGTATGACATTAATTAATGGTGTGATCATAATCAAGTCATGGATTCATTTAATTATTTAGATTCATATAATTTTATATTGAAAGGAATCATACAGGTTATCTAGTCCAGTGCCGTAATCCTACATGTGAGAAAAATATGGTCCAGAAATATTAAATAATTCCCCAAGGTTATTTTGTAATTGGCAGAGCTGGGGCTTCTTACTTTGAATAGAATTTTTTGATCATTTGCTTATTTTGTTTTTACTACAATACATCGTATCTTATTTTTTAAACAGAACTGATTCCTTTTTGTCTTTTATATTAAATAATAAATCAAAATAAAGAAGGAATTTTTTTATAAAGGGTCAAGAATCCATGATCTGTAAATACTTGATCAAACCTGTGTAACTTCTCAGAGAATAATAGTTTTAAAAAGTGACTTTAAGGTTCATCTAGTTCAACCTTTTACCCCATGCAATATCTCCTTTGAAACATTCGTGACCAGTAATCCTCAGGTTTTGGAAACATTCCAGACAAAGAAACAAGGAATTTATAAGATGAGCCACTTAATTTTTAGGCAACACTAAATATTATGTCATTCTTCCACTAGGTCTAAAATGACTTCCATGCAAGTTACATTCATTGCTTTTAGTTGTCTTTCGGAACTACAGAAAAGAAAGAAATCCTCTCCTAATCAATATCCCTTAACATATCAAGGCTAATAATTATGGATTTTTCTTCTTTAGGCTAAGATTATAGCCTTTACATTTTCCTCAAATAACACAATTTTAAGATTCCTTAACATCTTGGTCACCCTCTTGCACAAGACCCAGTTCTTGGTATACTAATGTAGAAATGACTGTGGCTTACTAAATATAGGAAATTCCTAGTATGGGAAGTTCTTCCACAAACACAGATGAGCAGATCATATGATAGATTTAGAGCTGGAAGGGACTTTGGAAGTCATTTAGTTCAATCCTCTAATTTTAAAGATGAAGAAAAAAACTGAGGCACAGAGAGAATAAGTGATTTGGGCAGAGTGACCCCACTAGTGAGTATAAACAAGATTTGAAACCAGGTATCCCTGAAATCCATTCACTCTGTCCCAGAGTCTCAAAATATTTCTAACATCATAGCTAAAAGTTCTAGTGTTTTGTGAGGCATATAGTTTTCTCCACAAAGTCCTACTCCAATATCTTATCATGTTGTAGAAGTGACTCCTGTTTTTCTGAAAAGCATACCAGTGAAGCACTAGCTATGAAAGGCCAAGTCTGCTTTCTGAGGATGAGTGTAATAAGAGGGACTCGAGATTGGCAATCAGTGATGAATGCCTCTAGGTTCACCATGATGGAAGTATTGATAAATTGGGTACTATCCAGATAAGGTCAATCAAGATGGTGGAGAGTCTTTGAGTCTAGATCATATGAGACGGGGTTGAAGGCATTTTGTATTTTTGGAGAAGAGAAAATTCAGGGGGCTAAAGTTTCTATATTAAAATATCCAAAAGACTCATGTGGCAGAGAGATTAGACTTTGTCTTTTTTGCTCCAGTAGGTAAAACCAGGAAAAATGAATAGAAGTTGCAAAGAGCCAAATTTAGGTTAGATGTCAGGAAAGGAAAACAAAGCAAAATTAAAAACAAACTATTTCCTAACAATCAGAGTTATCCTGTAGTGGAATGGGTTATGTGGAACGTTCTCTTTCTGG
Organism: Trichosurus vulpecula; assembly: GCF_011100635.1. Taxonomy (NCBI): domain Eukaryota; kingdom Metazoa; phylum Chordata; class Mammalia; order Diprotodontia; family Phalangeridae; genus Trichosurus; species Trichosurus vulpecula. Next base: position 93,101,557 of record NC_050576.1, on the reverse strand, counting down.
TCTGTCTTCAAACAATGAGCCCTGAAGTCCCTTCCAGGCCTCCAATTCTGAGATTCTATGTCTAGACATAATCTAAAACATGTCCCACATTACAGGAGAGGTGCCTGTATGAGAACTAGCATGGTGCTGTGAGAAGATAGCTGACCGTAGCATTAGAACAATGTCTGACACATAGTAGGCATTTAATAAATCTTTATTGACTGACCTTAGATTCAAGAAGGCCTAGATTCAAATCTTACCTCTGATGTATATTATTTCTGTTACCATGGACAAGTCATTTAATCTCTCTACATCTTAAGTAACTCACTAAATCAATTCGTTATAGGCCAGTTCCCTCTTCTGCATCAGTGTTCTTTGAGTGCATAAAATCCTAGATCAGACTCATGGAACTTAAAGTCAAGAGAGCTCATAAGATTTTCCTCATTTTACAAGTGGCAAAGGCAAGATGAGAGGTTCCATCTTGCCTCCTATGCCAACATTTTTGTTTTTTTTTTAACTTTCCTAGACTATCTCTTGACTGTGATAATTGGGGTAATTATACCAGGGGATAGCACTTGGATGAGTAAAGCTTTGTGATTGTTTATAAGCAAATAGTAGAAGGCAATTGCTTTTCCAAATAGACTCTATTTCTCTTATGAGTATGACTTAAGAAACATCCCTTAAATAGATAATACTCAAAGCGGCCCCACATCTCACTATGTAGTTTATAGAAATGCAAACACAAAACATCCCAAGGAGGTGTACGCCAGAGGAATTGTCATTCAAGGGAAATTTGATAAGATGAGTATAATAGCCATAAAATCCTAATTGTTCCTTCAACCATAACATGCTCTGATTCTCCTTCTCCCCTGTGAATTAATAGTTACAACCAACTGACAGCTTAAAAATAGTTCACACTCAAACTGTGATCTGCTCTGAAGTTGTTAGCATGAGGTAATGATCTTTTATTTTATTTATTTTTTTTACTTCCATCTCTTCATTTTTTTCTAAGTGGTAAACATATAAAGGTCATCACTGTTTGTTTAGGAACCATAAAGCTTTGCTGCTGTGCTGATGTAGATCCAACAGAGAGCTCACAAGTTAATTACAAACTTGTTCCCCAGGGCTATTAAGAACTCACCTGTGCAAAATAAGGAAACAAACTATACTGGGTCATGTTAGTCCCTACTGTTGCTACATGTTTGTGGGGGAAAGGCCAACATTTTATTTAATTCAACTCAATAAGCATTTGTTAAGTACCTACTATGTGTCAGGCTTACCAAAACCCAAGGAGATACATAGGAGAGATAGTGAGCCTTAAAACCAGAAAGATTTGGGTTCAAGGGCTGCTTCTGATACATTCTTGCTCTTTGACACTAGGCAATGCACTTATCCGTCCAGAACTCTAGGCTACTCTAGGTGCCAACACTCACAGAAGAAGTAAGGTTCCTCACCCGAGTTCCCTATACCAATGAAATCACAGGTTCAATTCCTATCCTCTATGTGTTGAGCCCTGTGATAAAAATTATACAGTCCCTGCCTCAAGTAGTTCACATCATACTGAGAGAAAACAATCTTTACACAGTTAGGCGAATACAAAATATAACCATTTACAAATACAAAGCTATTTGAGGGGATGGAACTAACTGGGAGAATCAGGGAAAGCCCTTTGAAGGGAGTGGTACTTGTGATGAGTCTTGAAAGGAAATAATTTCAAGAAACAGAAGGGAGGAGAGAAAACATTCCAGGAACGAAACAAAAGTGATAAATATAAAAGTGACACTTTAGTACCCTCTTCCCCTTCAACTTCCAAATCCCCTTCTTCCAAATCAACTTCATCAATATAGGACAAGGAAGTTATGGTTAGAGAATAGTTTATTTCAGTCAGTCAGTAAACAAGCATACATTAAGTGCTGGCAACGTGCCCAGCATTGCTACTGGAGATCCAAAGGGAAGGCAAAAAACACTCCTTGCTTTTAGAGTACTCATCTTAATGGTACATTCTTTAAAAAAGTTGAAATATTTTGTTTTTACATTGCCTATATTTTTCCCTGTATGTTTCTCATTTCCCAATGTTAGAGAGCCATTCCTGATAATAGATAGAGAGATCAAAAGAGAGGGACAAATAAGTGGATGGATGGATGGATGGATGGGTGGATGAGTGGATGGATGGATGGATGGATGGATGGATGGACAGATATTAAAAAAAGGGGAAAAGAAGATAAAAAATCAGCAAAACAAAGCAATCACTACATCACAAAAAGCTGAATGTATACACAATATTACATACATGTAGGCCCCCAACTTTGCAAAGGAGCTGGAGGAGGTGCCTTCTCATATCCCTTCTTTGAGGAAGATCTTATGTTTTAAAATAATTTTACAATATTTAACTTTCATTATTTCATGGTTGTAGTTATTTTTATGTATTTATTTTCCTTGTTCTGCTTATCTCATTTTGGGTCAATTTATGTAAGTCTTCCCATGCTTCTCTTTATTCAACACATTCATCATTTCTTACAACACAGTAATAGAGGCTCAGATTTTAAGTCAGAAAGACCTGAGTTTGAATCCTACCTCAGATACTTATTAGTTGTGTGAATCTGGACAAATTACTCACGCTTCTCTGGATCTGTTTCCTCATTCATATAACGAGGATAATAAAAGCACCTGTTTCCCTGGTTTTTTTTTGAGAGGATCAAAAGTGGTAGCATTTATAAAGTGCTTTGCAAAAATTTAAAGTGCTATGTAAATGCTAGTTTTTTATTATTTTATTGTTTTTCCGTACCACAATTTGCTTAGCTAATCTCCAATCAATGGATATCTGCTTTGTTTCCAGTTCTTTACTATGATGAAGAGTGTGGTTATAAGTGTTTTGGCATCTCTAGAACCCTTTTTTTGTGGAATATATGGAGCTTTTCCTTTGGCGATGACCTTCTTGTACATGCCTCTAATTGTATATTTTTAAAAAATGATTCTTAATTACTGCTCTTTGAATTCATTATGTGCCTAAAACATAGTAGGTCCTTAATAAATGTTTGTTGACTGGACATCATGCAAACTTATTATCTTGTGAGTCAAAATGAGCATAGATTCTATATTTTAGTTTTTCTAATATATAAACACATAAAGTAATTGTGCAAAAAATATGGAGACTGGAGACAAAATGAAATAAGTTAAGTGAGGCAGTGTTTCTTTATCTCTTCAGCATTGGCATTACCTTTATCTTTCATTTATTAAGCAATAACTAAGGGTGAGGTATATGATCACAGGGGATTTGAACTTATTTTTGGTTTTTTAGGTTAGAAAAAAAAGTTTCTTCAGATCAATAAGCTTTTTATTTGCTACAAAGTTAGACCACAATGCTCTGTCCTTTAACTTAAAATGTAAAGTAATCCTATATGGATTTTTGAAAGGAAAACCTCAAAAGTTAACTCAAAATATATAGTTTATGAATCAGTTTATTAAACAATTCTAGGAACTAATGGACTCATAGGAACATTTTATTGTTCAATGAAAAAATGGAAGGGCATAGGATTTCTTGAAATGAATGATTAAATGAGTTAATGAATTACTATTGATGTTTTGTTATGGGGCTTTCTAATACTTGCTGTAGAAATGATATACAAATAGCTCAGAAATGAAAAGATTATCATGAGCAGATGAACATGGAGATTTTGATGGAAGTATTAAAATATCAGAGCATGTCAATAAAATTCTTAAATGTGTCTATGATCCCATCAATGTAGGTGTATGCCCTCCAACGATTCCGTTCATACTCATCCATGCCTACCCATAGTTCATAATTATTGTCCACAGCTCCCAGTCAAAACACCAAAGGGAGGCATCTGAATTTGCTTAGTCTTGTCTTGATACTAGTGGAGCATTGTGGTTTTACATAAGCTGTAACTTTCACTTTTAGTATACAATTGGTATATCTTCCTTTCTAGTAACATATTACTCTGATAATATAACTTCCCTTGGGAATCCATTATTTACAATGAGCTGCAAATGTGCTCACATTAACCACACACTTTCATGTTATCCTTTGGGAGGTCCTCAAACTCAATTTTTCAGATGCTTAAGAGTTCTATTTTTCTCAACCACACAATACGACTGAGATCATCAAAGGAAGCAATGGATAGAGTTCTGGACCAGTGGTCAGGAATGCCTGAATTAAAACCCAACCCCAGACACTTACTAGCTGTGTGTCCTTAGGCAAGTCATTTAATCTCTTTTTTGCTGCAGTTTCTTCAACTATAAAGTGGGGATAAATAATAGTACCTATCCCTGAGGTGTATCAAGAATCAAATGAGATAATATTTGTGAATTGTTTTGTAAACTTTAAAGTCCTATATCAAATGTATGAAACACAGTAGATGCTTAATATGTGTTTATTGATTTATTATAAAATACTTATCATAGCATAGTAGGCACTGGTATAATTCTAGCTGCTATCATCATCATCATCATCATCATCATCTCTATGTGAGTAATACTTCTATTGGTGCAATCCATTCATGTCTACCCATACTGCACAATTCTTATTAATGTCTTTCAAAACAAATTTTCTTTTTTTTTTATTTTTAGTTTACAACATTTGGTTCTACATAATTTTGAGTTCCAGATTTTCTTCCCTCCCACCCCGCTTCCCTCCCCAAGATGGCATGGAATCCCATATAGCTTTCAGGTATAACTTCGCATTGAATTAATTTACACACTAGTCAAGTTAGGGAGAAGAACTGTGATCAATGAAATGAATCATGCGAAAGAAGAAACAGGACCAAAAAAAAAATGCCCACCCAAAAACAAAAACAAAAGAGAGAAAAAGAAAAAAAAAGGAGGGGGGAAGGCTATCATGAACTGTGCCTCAATCTACATTCATACTTCATAGTTCTTTCTCTGGATGTAGATAGCATTCTCCATCGTGAGTCCTTTGGAGTTGTCTTTGCACCTTGTGTTGCTGAGAAGAGCAAAGTCTGTCAGGGTTGGTCCTCATGGAATCCATATATCTGTGGTCGTGTATAATGTTCTCCTGGCTCTGCTCCCCTCACTCAGCATTATGTCGTGTAGGTTTTTCCAGGTTGTTATGAAGTCCGTATGATCCCCATTTCTTATAGCACAGTAGTATTCCATTACCTTCATATACCACAGCTTGTTCAGCCATTCCCCAATTGGTGGGCATCCGTTTGATTTCCAATTCTTGGCTACCACAAAAAGAGCCGCTATAAATATTTTTGTACATATGGGTTATTTTCCCACTTGTGTGATTTCTTTGGGATACAACCCTAGAAGTGGTATTGCTGGGTCAAAGGGTATGAACATTTTTATAGCCCTTTGGGCATAGTTCCAAATTGCTCTCCAAAATGGCTGGATCAGCTCACAACTCCACCAGCAATGTAAAAATGTTCCAATTTTCCCACATCCTCTCCATCATTTATCATTTTCCTGTTTTGTTATTTTAGCCAATCTGACAGGAGAGATGTGGTATCTAAGAGTTGTTTTGATTTGCATTTCTCTAATCAGTAGTGATTTAGAGCATTTTTTCATATGCCTATAGATATCTTTAATTTCTTCCTCTGAAAACTGCCTGTTCATATCCTTTGACTATTTCTCAATTGGGGAATGACTTGTATTCCTATATATTTGGCTCAGTTCCCTGTATATTTTAGAAATGAGGCCTTTATCAGAGACACTAGTTGCAAAGATTTTCTCACAATTTTCTGCTTCCTTCCTAATTTTTGTTGCATTGGCTCTTTTTTGTACAAAAACATTTCAATTTAACATAATCAAATTATTCATTTTGCATTTTGTAATGCTCTCTATCTCTTGTTGTGTCATGAATTCTTTTCTTTTCCATAAATCTGATAAGTAAACTATTCCTTGCTCTCCCAAATTACTTATATTATCAGCCTTTACTCCTAAATCATGAACCCATTTTGACTTTATTTTGGTATATGGTGTAAGCTATTGGTCTATGCCCAGTTTTCCCAACAATTTTTGTGAAATAGTGAATTATTAGCCCAGAAGCTGGCCTCTTTGGGTTTATCAAAGAGTAGATTGCTATAGTTGTTGACTTCTCTATCTTGTGTTCCTATCCCATTCCACTGATCCACAACTCTGTTTCCTAGCCAGTACCAGGTAGTTTTGATGATCTCTAAGGTTGTCAAATTTATGGGCATACAATTGGGCAAAATAATTCCTGATTATTGTTTTGATTTCCTCTTCATTAGAGGTGAACTCACCCTTTTCATTTTTGGTACTGGTAATTTGATTTTCTTCTTTCTTTTTATTTTAATCGAATTGACCAAAGGTTTATCAATTTTATTGGTTTTTTCATAAAACCAGCTCTTTGTTTTATTTATTAATTCAATAGTTTTCTTGGTTTCAATTTTATTAATCTCTCCTTTGATTTTCAGTATTTCTAATTTAGTATTTAATTAGGGATTTTCAATTTATGCTTTTTTTAGCTTTTTCAGTGGTATGCCCAGATCATTGATCTCCTTTTTCCCTGTTTTATTCATGTAAGCATTTAGGGATATAAAACTTCCCCTAAGAACTGCTTTTGCTGCATCCCATATGTTTTGGTATGTTGTATCATTATTGTCATTCTCCTGAATGAAGTTATTAATTGTTTCTCTGATTTGTTCTTTGGCCGGCTCATTCTTTAGAATTAGATTATTTAGTTTCCAATTAATTTTTAGCTTATTTTTCCATGGTTCTTTGTTACAAATAATTCTTATTGCATCATGATCTGAAAAGTATGCTTTGACTACTTCTCCCTTTCTGCACTGGATTGTGAAGTTTTTATGCCCTAGTACATGGGAAATTTTTGAGTATGTGCCATGTACCACTGAGAAGAAAGTATATTCCTTTTTGTCCCCATTCAGTTTTCTCCAGAGGTCTATCATATCTGCCTTTTCTAAAATTCTGTTTACCTCCTTAACTTCATTCTTATTTATTTTGAGGTTAGATTTATCAAGTTCAGAAAGAGGGTGGTTGAGGTCTCCCAATATTATAGTTTTGCTGTCTATTTCTTCCTGTAACTCCCTTAACCTCTCCTAAGAATTTGCATGTCATACCACTTGGTGCATAAATGTTAAACAATGATATTGCTTCATTGTTTATGGTGCCTTTTACCAGGATGTAGTGTCCTTCCTTATCTCTTTTAATTAAATCTATCTTTACTTTTGCTTTGTCTGAGATTAGGATTCCTACACCTGATTTTTTTACTTTAGCTGAGGCACAATATATTTTACTCCAGTCTTTTACCTTTACCCTGTGTGTATCCCCTGTTTCAAATGTGTTTCTTGTAAACAGCATATTGTAGGATTATGGTTTTTAATCCGTTCTATCTGCTTCCATTTTATTGGGGAGTTCATCCCATTCACATTCACAGTTATAATTTCTTTCTGTCTTTTTCTCCATCCTATTTCCCCCTGTTTATGCTTTTATTTCTCCCTTTCCCCTTCCCCTCCTCAACAAAGTTTTGCTTTTGACCACTGCCTTCCTCAGTTTACCCTCCCTCTTTATTCCCCTCCCTTATCTTACTGTTTCCCACTTGTTACTTCTCCCCTCCCTTCTGACCACACCCCTCCCATTTTCCCCCCTTCCCCTCCTACTTCCTGTAGGACAAGTTATATTTCTATACTTATCAGGGTATGTTATTCCCTTCTTGAACCAGATCTGATGACAGTGAAGGTCAAATACTGCTCTTCTTCCTCCCTTCCTTCCCTCTACTATAATATGTTTTTGTGCCTCTTCATTTGGTGTAATTTACCCTTTTCTACTACCTCCTTGCCTCTTCTCTCATGGCCCTCCCTTTACATCTCTTACTTATGTTTTTTATCCTTTTATCAGTCATTTTATATAGGCTTTCACAATCTATGTGTATCCCTTTCAATTGTCATAATAACTGTACTATTCTCAAGACTGACATATATGTATATATATAAAACATACATAAGATGATATCATCCTGTATAAAGATGCAAATAATTTTCCCTTATTGATTAATAAGGTTTGTGAGGGTTTCTCCCCCTGTTTACCTTTTTATGTCTCTCTTGAGTTTTGTATTTGGTGATCAAATTTTCCATTGAGTTCTGGCCTTTTTATCAGGAAAGTCTGGAATTCCTTTATTTTGTTGAATGTCCATCTCCTTGCCTGAAAAATTTTGCTTAGTTTTGCTGGGTAGTTGATCCTTGGTTGTAGTCCCAGCTCCTTTGCCCTTCAGAATATCATATTCCAATTTCTCCTGTCTTTTAATGTGGAAGCTGAGAGATCCTGCGTGATCCCGACTCTAGTTCCACGATATTTGAATTGTTTCTTTTTGGCTGCTTGCAGTATTTTCTCCTTGACTTTGTAGTTATGAAATTTGGCTACAATATTTCTTGGTGTTTTCAGTTTGGGGTGATCGGTGAATTCTTTCAATGACTATTTTGCCCTCTGGTTCTAGGACCTCTGGGCGGTTGTCTTTGATAACTTCTTCAAAATACTGTCGACGCTCTTTTTTCCATCGTGGATTTCCAGTACACCAATAAGTCCTAAATTGTATCTCCTGGATCTATTTTCCAGGTCAGTTGTTTTCCCAATCAGATATTTCACATTTTTTCTATTTTTTCATTCTTTACATTTTTTTTTACTTCTTCTTGGTGCCTCCTAGATTCATTAGCTTCCACTTGCTCGACTCTAATTTTTAATGAGTTAGTGTTTTCATTTAGCTTTTGAGTCTCCTTTTCCAATTGGTTGACTTTACCTCTGAGGGTATCATTTTCTCTCTTTAGATTTTGAATCTCCATAACCATTTCGCCAATCTTATTCTTTAGGGACTTGATTTCATCAGTTGATTTTTTTTCCATATTTTCTTTTAGCTCCCTAATTTGGTTTTTAAAATCCTCCTTTAGCTCTTCCAGCAATGCTTTTTGGGCTGGAGACCTGTTCACGTTACCTTTTGAGGTATCAGATGTATCTATAGTGTCATTGCTGACCGCTTCCATATTGGTATTTTGATCCTGCCTGTCTCCATAAAAAGAATGAATGGTCCTTGGTTTTCTTGTGTTCTTCTTCATGTTGGTTAGCCTTTTCCTGGCTTTACAACAAATATCTTCCTTTGGGGCTCAGGGCTCTCTGTCCCAGCTTTCTTATTCTGGGGATTGTGAGTCTAGTTGTTGTCTTTGTGAATTATAGTCTTCAGTTTCCTGAGGTGTGGGGGAGGGGTCTGGATCCCTGATGTCTCTCTCCCTAGGGGTGCTCTCCAGCACTGTTGCTCTTCAGCAATGGTCTCAGCTCTTTGTTGTTTGAGCTGGGTGTCTGGCACTTCCCCTGGGGGAGCAAGAGTACATCTGGGCTCCTGGTGTTGACCCCTGCTGGCTGTGCCCCTCTGGGACTCAGGTACTCCCACTACTAGGCCACTGAAGCCCCACTTCTATCTCCTCTGTTCCAGCATTCTTTTTTTTTCCAGAGAATTCTGTGGGTGAGGGGGGGGGTGATTAGAGCTGTTTACCTGGCCATTAGGTCTCCCAGAAGTTCAAGAAGCCGTGTTTCATACCTTTGGGCTGCAAGCCTCAGGAGTTGTTGTCTCACAGCCGGTGGCGTCGCGCTGCCTTTCGTGGCTTCCACAGACTGCCGTCCTGTGTTGGGAGGCCTGGGGATCTCCACTGGTTTCAGGTGCCCTGCTTTCTCCCAGCCTGTCTCCCACGTGGGTTTCCTGGCTGGCCGCTTCCGCTTTGGTGTGGAGCAGCTCCCACGTCAAGCACTCTCCAAGCCTACAGATTCATGCCTTTGGCCTTTCAGACTCTCCCGGCTTGGAAATTTGCCCCACTCAGACTGCTCCTGGTTTCTAACTCTCTCAAATCTGCTCAAATTCATTTTTTTATAGGAATCTGACAGACCTTGTGAGAGAGCTCCGTTAAGAGGCTGTTTTCATGCAGCCATCTTGGCTCTGCCCCCCAAAACAAACTTTCTACAGGGGAATCTAACTATTGTCTTCCTTGGATTCTCTTCATATCACGTAGATTCTAATAGAGCATAAAAGACTTTCCATTTCTCTCGGTGAATTAATTGCTTGCCTGTTTTTTTCCTGATCATGCATTCATTTGATAATATCCTTTATATCACTGTTCCTGCTTAGGTTATTTTTTTGGTAATTTAGTTGCATTGTTTTCATCCATTTACTTCCCACTGCCTAATTTTTAAGTTATTCAAATATTTTAAATATCACCAGAATATCATTACTGTTAAAAATACAGGGTTTTGTATAGGAATCATTCAGCTATTTGTCTCTTGTTGAAATGCCAGTATAGCCCATTTTACATTTGTAGTGTCTGTATATGATTTTGTTGTTGTTGTTAACTGTTGTTGCTCAGTCATGTCCAACTCTGATTGGGATTTTCTTGGCCATTTCCTCTTGCCATTTCCTTCTCCAGCTTATTTTATTGATGAAGAAACTGAGGCAAACAGGTTTGAGTGCTTGCCCAGGGTCACATAGCTAGTAAGTGTCTGAGGCCCAGATTTGAACCCATGAAGGTGAGTCATTTTGACTCCAGGGCTATTACTCTATCCATTGGGCAACCTAGCTGCCTGTGTCATTGATAATAACCTCTCATTTAATTTCTCTATAAATATTAAGAAATACTATTTTTAAAGTTCTTTCCAGATTCCTAGGAAAAAGCACTTAGAAAGGTCAGTGTTAGGACAAAAAGGCTTTTCTTAGGGTAATGGATTATGCACAATAACCAAATTTTAATGACCTTTCCACTCACTGGAAGTGGTGCTAGGACCCACCCTTCTCAATTGAGAAAGGATTGAAATGTTGATGGAAGGGAACAGGTCCCTTTGCTTAATTCTCTGAGTGAGAGGAAGGTTCTTAGGGGGAATGGAATGGCAGCTATTTACCAATTCAGAAGGACAAGATGATTTAGGAATACCTCAAAGACTCAAGCCAGGCAAAAAAAAAAGAGATAGATTAAAAATTTGTATTTCAAAGTAAAATTGTAATAATTTTCGTTTCCTTCCCTTGTAAACCTAAACTATGGTTTTACATATTGTGATCTTTTACTTGTTCAGGTTTTCAATAAATGCTACCTGAATTCTTCTTAGGGCAGAGATTCATGAAAGGTATATGGAACTATGCCAGTTTAGCTATCTTTTTCTTTAAGCTAGAAATGACTTGGATAAATTAATGTTAAATTTTAAAAATTGTTTCCTATAAACTTGAGCCTTAAAAATGCATAGTATAACATCTGTATTTAAATATATATATATATATGTTTGTATATGTATGTATGTTTATATAGATACACACACATATATATTATGTATTTGTGTGTATACATCTATATACATACATACACATGTATAGTTCTGGGCCTGTAATCAGGAATATATGGGTATGCACATAAATATATTACATACATGTATGTATATACTTACATATACATACATGTGTGTATATACACATACATATATACACACTGTGGATCAATCCTATGGAGTGTCTATCCAAGTACAAATATTAATTGGGATATTATGCATTCTCCATGCTCCTTTATTTTGTGGATTGTTGGGCTGAATGCCTTTGATTTATTATGGATTCATTTAGAGGGCTCTGCAGTGTTGTGGGGTTTTATGCAATAAGGAAATGTTATTCACAAGAAAGGAACATACCTTTCAATTTGGATTTTGTGTTGGATATGTCAAAGACAGTGGTAAACATCTTTGGTGATCATGTGACTCCATGTTTCACGTGTGGTTTCCCTTTTAAGAAGCAGATTTTACCATACAGATTTATCTCTGTTACATCCATCAAGGGATCTTTTACTATTTAGACAGATGAATGGGAGTTGCATTGTTGAACTATGGTCTGTAACGTGTTTTTTTTTTTCACTGAATGTCACGTATTTCTATAGTTAAAAATAATAGAATAATGATAGAGACAATTTCACATGGATTTTGTTGGACAAGATACATAACTTCTCTAGTCCTCAGTTTCCTCATCTGAAAAATGTAGCTGGACAAATTGTCTCTAAAGTCTTTCTTAAAATTGTGTGTTTTCATGATAAGTGATGGTCTTTTTTTCACATAGAGTTTGTGCCAGGGAAGTTATTGTAAAAAAAAACACAATAAAAACACTAAGTCACATGGAGAAAAACCATAACAATTCTGACTCATTTAACACTTTTAGGAAATGTTACTTTGGAATTTCCCTGAAATGTTAATGCTTTAACTCATTTGTCCATAAGGATAGCAGAACCAAACAAGTAATTTCCACATCAGAAGTGTGTTACTAGACTACTAAAAGACTCGGTCAAAGAGAAGTGAGTTTGCATAGAATGGAAAAGAATTAAGGACATTGGTTAATCAGGTATAGTTATCAGTAAGCTTACTGGTTACTCTGGGTACAAATATAGTTAACATATGCAGAAACAATTACTGGGGAAAGGAACTGAATAGTTAGAAAAGGAGCTGGGCCTTCCTTTCCTCTTCTGGCTCTTCTACTTGGAAGCTTTTAACAAAACTCCTAGGTAGGGGCACACAGACACAGTGAAGGTAAGGTACTTCCCATTGTATCCTTAAGTAAGCAGCAGCTGCTGGAGGATCACTGATGAGTTTCTGAGCCAAACCAACGCTATTTGTTGGGGACTGGGACTATTCTGAGGCCATACTAAAGAATGGTGGTGGTGGCCAGAAACCAGAATCAAGATAGTCAATAACCAAACAAGAAATCAAGTTGATCCCAGAAGGAAAGAGAGTAGTTAGAACATAGTCTCAAAGATTCAGAATTGGAGAGCAACTTCAAAGTCACCAAATACACCCATTTCATTTTACAGTTAAGGAAACTGAAATCTAGTAGAGATTAACACATCTATTATCTGAGTCAGGATTTAAACCTAACTTCTTCTAATTCCAAGTCCAAGACTCTTTCCTAACACATAGAAGAAATCACTAACTGATGCTACACCATGCCTTAGTCTCTTGACATCAGTGCATAAGGCAGAGGCCTAATTTTTCAGTACAATAAGTTCTATGCATATTTTAGCTGAAGGAGGAAGAATCATACTCACTGCAAAGTGAGCTCCATTTTCTTACTAATTTGCTTTAGATGGAAGATCCTTTTCTATCTTTACATTCCTTTTAATGAATTTGTTTTATACTCACATGCTTATTGTTATCCTCAACATTTTGGGGATATTGAAAATCCCTAAGATTGAGTCAAAAAGGATGTAATTCAACAGCACTGGGTTTCTCTAGATCAGTGGTGGGGAACTTGCGAGCTTCAGGCCACATGTGGCCTTCTAAGTCCTTGTGTGGAGCCTTTGGACTGAGTCCAAGTTTTACAGAACAAATTCTTTTATTAAGGGATTGGTTGTGTGAAGTGTGGATTCAGTCAAAGGACGACACTTGAGGACCTAGAGGACCACATGTGGCCTGGATGCTGCAGGTTCCCCACCCTGCCCTAGATGGTAAAAAAGAAAAAGAAAAGGAAAAAAAAAGTGGAACAAAGGAATTGCTGGCAAGGCTGCAAAATTCAGTCCAAGCTGTCATTCTATGCCATGGGTTAAACCAAAATTAGAAAGTCTGTACTCTACTTGAAAACTGGCACTTTTGTACCACCTTATTGAAGTATTTTGTAGTCATAGACTATTCGTCCACTCTCAACCCAATTTCAATCAGATGAAAATAGGGTATATATTTGCTAAACTGACATATAAATTGTTCTGGCAAATCTGATATTTTTATACTGTAAACGATGATAGAATAGAAAATCCTGTAGATTCAGCTATCAAGAATGCAAGGAATATATCCTTTATTTAAAACAAAAAGAATAGATGCTACAGCTGCCTTGGTTTATCTAAATATCCCAATAGGTCAATATCCTTAACAAGGATCCATGAAGCAAGAAGTAATGCCAGCAAAGACCTAATTAGGTGCTACCCTACTGTCTGATATGTTTATTATAGTTATTGGCAAGTGTTCCTTTGAACCCATGTTTTCCTGTTGTGATAAGTACATAACAATGAATATATTATGGAAATGTATAGAGATAGTCACTTGCTATCTTTGAGGTCAGAGTTGGGAGATCAGGTTCAGGTGCGAAAGAATTCACTTAGACCTTTCTTTAGCCAATGGGAGCTTTTTATTTTACATGAAAAAGCATCACAGGCCTCCTCAGCAAGAAAGCTAAATGAGACCTCAATATTTGGGGGAGTTATGCTTATTTAGAGATGTTCAGGATGATGATATAATTTTTAGGGTTTCTTATGAGGGTTGGAGATTTGGGGACAGGATACAGGATAAGTACAAATAAGATGAGAAAGATGGTTGTTTTCAAGATAAGGAAAAATTGTCATGACACAGGATGAGGAAGATGAATGACAGGATATGGAACACAGGATAAGGGTGACAAAAGCAATTCTTTTGGTAAAAGTTGTATGGTATTTCAAGATAAGGGGAAAAGGGGATTAAGACACCCTTAAGTAACAGGATCTCAAGTTACAGGATGGGCTACAGAATGAGCCTCAAACCCCCTCAGGGGGCCTGGGAGAGTAACCCTTAATATTAACCCTTACAGCATTGTTTGTATACACACCACTATGACTTTTAGACAGAAAACCAGCTGTCAGTGTATTCCTATTATTATCATTTATATAAGGATGGAATTAAGAATATACATCACTGACACCATTAGACTGGGTTTCAGGTTCTGGCTCTCCTACTCCCTAAATTTGTGATCTTGCTAAAGTAACCAAATCATTTGTTTTCCACTTCTATAAGAAAGGTATAATAATACTTGTTTTATCAATATGTTATGGTCAAAATATGATAATATATGCAAAGCTCTTTGAAAGAGTAAATATATGTGTTGTTATTATGTTTTCATAGCCTATTATCAGGGTCATTGTTATTATTGTTAACTCTTTGTTACTGTATTGGAGATCTTAGTAGTTACCTACTACACCCGATGTTGTGAAGAAAGCACTGCTCTGAAGGTCTAAAAATAACGTAACATGATTATTATGATCACATTTTTGAGGCAATGAGTAGTATTAAACCAGTTAATTATGAGCATATTTCATTGTATGTCATGTAGCTTCTTTAATGTTTTGTATATTATTAATGACTTCAAATTGCTTTGCTTTACTTCAGCAAGAATAGAACTCCTATGGATAGGATTTTATCCTTGACTTTATTTTTCTTGCAAATTACTTTTCTTTTCTGGATATTTGCCTCCTTTCAACATGCTATTTTTTAGGAATCTCCCTCAAAGGAAGCTTAAAACTAATTAATTTTTCAGAATTATTTTTTTTCTCGTTGATACATTTTCCATTGAAAAAGAAAGAAATATTTCTCCAGGGCAGTGTTATACTGTCCTTGAGATTTTTCATGAAGTAAAGACAGTATAGGCTAACAAAAACAAGTTCACAATGCAAATTGTTCATAGTATTTAACTGGAGTTACACTCAGTTGTGTATTGTATATAAATTCAAAATTTAAAGTTCAAAATAAAACCTCTAAGTGCCTCTAAACAAGGACTTCGATCTACTAATTAAAGAGAAGGTAATGATCAGAATTGGCAGAGGGTATTTTTTAATGGTAGGTTCCCTATACCAATGAAATCACAAATTTGCTCCCCCATATCAAATATATTGTGTTAATTTGAGTGAATGAAAAAGGATAAAAAAATGCTATGTAGTTCATTTCAAGTACTCAACAGAATGATTAACCACCTAATCCTCAAACCTATTGTCTATCTGTGACAACTTTTTGCAGGTCAGTCACTCAAAGTCTCCAGGAATTGTATCCCTAAATCTCCCAGAGCTAGGGTAATTTCATTTCATATGCTAACTCTAAAAATCTCTGTGTCTTTAGGCTTCATCTTTAGGCTTTCTGTAAATTCCATTAATATGAGAATGAAAGGTCACTTGATTGTATCCCTAGGCAGCAGGGAAAACCCAAGCAACCACTTTTAAGGAGAAACAATGATAGACATAGGGCTTGAAGGGACCTGAGAGATCACCTAGTTCAACCCTCTCATTGTACATTTGAAGAAATTAGCAGGCAAAAAGGTTCAGTGATTTGATGTGGATCACAGGTTCCCTAACTTCAAGCTCAGTGCTCTGGATTCAGACTTGGACCACAATGCCTCAATCTGAGCATTGAATTGTAGAAAGGAACCAGTCACCAGCTCTGTTCTCTCTACACTGATAACTGGTGCTGGCAGTTCTACTATATGTCCAACTCATAATCCCACTCTCCACAGTGGTTCTGCCAAACCTTTTCCTCCCTTCTGAGACCTCTGATGGGTTACCCTTCCCCTACTTTCTCACTGGAGAACTTTGAACTTCTTTTTTATGTTTCTTCATTTCTTGTCTCTCAGACACCTTCTGTCACTTTCTCCTTTATCCCTGTCTCACATGATGACTCCTTACCAAAGCTAATTCCTCTACTTCTTCTAGCAATCCCATTCCATCCTATCCCATCTAATAGTTTCCACCATCTGTGATCCCAGTTCTTGAACTTATTTTGCTCTCTCTCTACTTGCTCATTTCCTGCTGCCTACAAACATTCTCATGCCTCCTATTCTAAAAAAAAAAAAACCCTCACTTGGCTATTCCCATATCTCTTTTGACCTTTGTAGCCAAACTCCTTGAAAAGATAATTTACAATAGTAGAGTTGCCTCTCCTCCATTTTCCCTCTTCTTATTCTTACCTTAGTCTCTTACATTATCATTAACCTCCTACATTATCATTCCTCCAAAACTGCTCTTTCCAAACTTGCTAATGATTTCTTCATTGCCAAATCCAATGACCTCTTCTTAACCCTCATTCTACTTGATCTCTCAGTGGCCTCAGATGCTGTTGATCAATTTCCTCCTTGATATTCTCTCTACTAGGTTATGCCTTCTAATCATAGGTGTCCCTCAGGGTACTCTGCTGGGTCCTCTTCTCTTCCTCTGTACTACTTCACTTGGTGATCTCATCAGCTCCCAAAGTTTCAGTTACAATCTTATGCTGATGATTCCCAACTATAACTATCCTGACCCATTCTTTCTGCTGGCCTCCAATCTTGCATTTCCAACTGCTTTTCAGGCATCTAGAATTGAATGTCCTTTAGATATTTGAAACTAAATATTTCCAAAACAGAACTTATCATTTTCCCCCCACTAAATCCCCTCTCCCCCTTTCCTATTACCGTTGAGAGCAACACCATCCTCCCAGTCTTTTAGGCTTGTCCTGCATTCCTCACTACTTCTCATCCCCAAATCCACACTGTTACCAAGGCCTGTCAATTTTACCTTTGCAACATCTCTGAAATATGCCCCCATCTCTCCTCTGACACTGCTACCACACTAGTGCAGGCTTTCATCACCTTACACTTAGATTACTGCAGTAGCCAGCTGCTAGGTTCACCTACATCAAGTCTGTCTCCACTCCAATTCATAGCCTATTCAACCACAAAGAAATTTTCCTAAAGTGCAGGTCCATTCATGTCACCACCATGACCACCCCTTCTCAATAAACTCCAGTAGCTTCATGTTGCCTCCAGGATCAAATATAAAATGTTCTCTTTGGCATATAAAGCCCTTCATAACCTAGCTCCCTCCTACTTTTCCAGTCATATGCTCTTCCATCCGATGACATTTGCTTCCCAGCTATTCCATAAATAAGACATTCCATTTCTTGACTCTAGGTATTCTCTCTGGCGGACACCATGCCTGGATCCTCCTCTGCTCCAACTACTGAGCTGCCTGCCTTCCTTTAAGTCCCAACTAAAATTCTACTGTCTCTAGGAAGCTTTCCCCAACCTTCTTAATCCCCGTTCCTTTTATCTGTTAATTATATCTCATTTATCCTCTATATAGCTTGCTTTGTACGTATTTGTTTGCATATTATCTCCCCCATTAGATTGGAAATTCCTGGAGATCAGGGACTTTCTTTTGTCTCTTTTTGTATTCCTAGCCTTAGCATATAATAGATACTTAAAAAATGTTTATTGTTTGATGATTGATATATGCTGTTTAGTTGATGTGTTTCTCCTTCATTTTTGAAGAGACTTATAGTGAGTTAATGCACATTCAGTGAATAGTGTGAATAATTTCAAGATGGAGAGAATCTGATCAAATGAGGTAGGGTGGGATCAGGAAAGTTTCAGTTTGGGAAAGTAGCATTGTGGCTGTGCTTTGACAGAACAAAGGAAACTAAGATACTGTAGTGAGAAGGGAGTGTATTCTAGCTAAAAGAGGGAAATATTCTGCCCAAGGGCAGTATTGCATATGTAATGTCTACCAGAGATGGGGAATTGTAATAGTAATTAAGGTGGGACTTTTTGCTGTTGACCTTTAATGATTCTGGCCTTTGTTTGAATGGGGGAGATAAAGTGGGATGTTTTTGTATTTCTCAGCACTGAGACAATTGGGAGCCATTGATTTGTATCTGATGTGATATTGGGGTGGGGAACTTTTCCACACCCAGCCTGGGAGGTCAGGTCCCTTAGGGAGCCCTGAACAGGACATATATATATAAGTGCCAAGGTTAGCGTTCTCACTGGGAGCTCTGAGCCACAGCAGGAGTGGCGTGTGACTCTGGGCCAGTCATTCTAATGAGCTCCCCACCTGTACTCTCAGATGTTGATAACTATGAATTGTATTTGGTCTGTAATTCAGGGTGCTGGTTTTTTCCCCTGAACTAGGTGGCTGTTATTTGTATGTTGGATTAAAGTAAGATTGTTAACCCCTTAAGTTGCTTTCCTTAATAAAGCAGACGAAAAAGACCTGGGCTTAGAGTGTTCTGTGAGATGGTTGTTGTTGGCTTTACACCCTCACAGCAGGTTCTAGCCATATTGTTGAAACAGGAACCTATGCCTCCAGGCCACAGGTAGCCCTCTAGGTCCTCAAGTGTGGCCCTTTGACTGCATCCAAACTTCATACAGCAAATCCCCTTAATTAAAGGATTTGTTCTGTAACACTTGGACTCAGGCGGGGCAGAGCCAAGATGGCATATGGAAAGCAGGGACTTGCATGAGCTCCCTGCCAGGTCCCTCCAGAGCCTATAAAAAAAGGCTCTGAACAAATTCTAGAACTGCAGAACCCACAAAATAGCAGAGGGAAGCAGGGATCCAGCCCAGGACAGCCTGGATGGTTGCTGGATGAGGTCTATCATGCACGGAGCAGAGGGGAGTGGAGCTCAGCCTGGGCAGCAGCAGGATCAAACAGACCAGGAGGTGGGCAGAACAGGCCCTAGTGCCCTGAATCAGTGAGCTGTGGCAGTTACCAGACTTTTCAACCCACAAACACCAAAGACAACACAGAAGGTTAGTGGGAAAAGCTGCAGGGGACAGAGTGCTCAGTTCAGCCACCACCCCAGGGGCAGCGGGGGAGGTGCAGCTACAGAACTACAGCTGCAGTTACTGCTGGCCCCAGGCCAACCTGGTGGGAGGAATTAAGCGGCAGATCAGAGCAGGAGTGCAGAGCCTGCTTAAGATTTTCCTCAGGTCGGGGTTGGTGGTTCTTGAGGAAGGAGGAGTGCTGGTGTGGCAGAGCTGGCTGTATAGAAATAGCTCTGAAATCAATGGCACATCCCCTCAAGCTTGGAACAAAGTACTCTTTGCTCTACAAGCAATCATAACCTGACAAAAAACTCAAAGGTCAAGTAAGTTGGCTGGCAACATGGACAGGCATCGAAAACGCACTCAGATTCAGTCTCAGACTTTGGAATCTTTCTTTGGTGACAAAGAAGACCAAACCATACAGCCAGAAGAAGTCAACAAAGTCAAAGAGCCTACACCAAAAGCCTCCAAGAAAAACATAAACTGGTCTCAGGCCATGGAAGAGCTCAAAAAGGAGTTGGAAAAGCAAGTTAGAGAAGTAGAGGAAAAACTGGGATGAGAAATGAGAATGATGCAAGAAAACCATGAAAAACAAGTCAATGACTTGCTAAAGGAGACCCAAAAAAATACTGAAAAAAATATTGAAGAAAACAACACTTTAAAAAATAGACTAACTGAAATGGCAAAAGAGCTCCAAAAAGCCAATGAGGAGAAGAATGCCCTGAAAGTCAGAATTAGCCAAATGGAAAAGGAGGTCCAAAAGACCACTGAAGAAAATACTACCTTAAAAATTAGATTGGAGCAAGTGGAAGCTAGTGACTTGATATGAAATCAAGATATTATAAAACAGAATGAAAGGAATGAAAAAGTGGAAGACAATGTCAAATTTCTCATTGGAAAAAACACTGACATGGAGAATAGATCCAGGAGAGATAATTTAAAAATTATTGGACTACCTGAAAGCCATGATCAAAAAAAGAACCTAGATATCATCTTTCAAGAAATTATCAAGGAGAACTGCCCTGATATTCTAGACCCAGAGGGTAAAATAGAAATTGAAAGAATCCACAGATCGCCTCCTCAAAAAGATCCCAAAAAGAAAACTCCTAGGAATATTGTTGCCAAATTACAGAGCTCCCAGATCAAGGAGAAAATACTGCACACAGCCAGAAAGAAACAATTTGAGTAATGTGGAAAAACAATTAGGGTAACACAGGATCTAGCAGCTTCCACATTAAGGGACTGAAGGGCTTGGAATACGATATTCTGGAGGTCAATGGAGCTAGGATTAAAACCAAGAATCACCTACCCAGCAAAACTGAGTATCATGCTCCAAGGCAAAATATGGATTTTCAATAAAATAGAGGACCTTCAAGCTTTCTCAGTGAAAAAGACCAGAGCTGAGTAGAAAATTTGACTTTCAAATACAAGAATTAAGAGAAGCATGAAAAGGCAAACAAGAAAGAAAAATCATAAGGGACTTACTAAAGTTGAACTGTTTTGTTTACATTTCTACATGGAAAGGTGATGTGTATAATTCATGAAACCTCAATATCGTAGTAGCTGAAAGGAATATGCATATATATATATATATATGTGTGTGTGTGTGTGTGTGTGTGTGTGTGTGTGTCTGTATGCATATGTATACCTATGTGTGTCTCTATGTATGTATATATGTAGATGTGTGTGTGTGTGTGTGTGTGTGTGTGTGTGTGTGTGTGTGTGTGTATATATATAGACATATAGACAGAGGGCACAGGGTGAGTTGAATATGAAGGGGTGATATCTAAAAAAATAAAATCAAATTAAGGGATAAGAGAGGAATATATTGAGAGAGGGAGAAAGGGTGAGATAGAATGGGGCAAATTATCTCGCATAAAAGTGGCAAGAAAAAGTGGTTCTCTAGGAAGGGAAGAGGGGGCAGGGGAGGAGGAATGAGTAAATCTTGCTCTCATCGGATTTGACCTGAGGAGGGAATACTATACACACTAAATTGCGTATCTTACCCCACAGGAAAGAAGGAGGAAGAAGATAAAAAAGGGGGAATGATAGAAGGGAGAGCAGATAGGGAGGAGGTAATCAAAAACAAACACTTTCAAAAAGGGACAGGGTCAAGGGAGAAAATTCAATAAAGGGGCATAGGTTAGGAAGGAGCGAGCAAAATGTAGCTAATCTTTCACAACATGAGTATTGTGGAAGGGTTTTACATAATGATAATGCATGTGGCCTATGTTGAATTGCTTGCCTTCTTAGGGAGGGTGGGTGGGAAGGGAAGAGGGGACAGAATTTGGAACTCAAAATTTTAAAAACAGACGTTCAAAAACAACAACAAAAAAGTTTTTGCATGCAACTAGGAAATAAGATACACGGGCAATGGGGTGTAGAAATTTATCTTGCCCTACAAGAGAAGAAGGGAAAGGGGGACAGGAAGGGAGTGGGGTGACGGATGGGAGGGCTGACTAGGGAATGGGGCAACCAGGATATACGCCATCTTGGAGTGGGCAGGACGGTAGAAATGAGGAGCAAATTTGTAATTCAAACACTTATGAAAATCAATGCTGAAAACTAAATATATTAAATAAATTAAATTTAAAAAAAGAAGAAAAGAGAAATTGTCAAGACAAAGCAAAAAAAAATGTTTAATTGTAAAATACAGTAAAAATTATTTTAATTGTTTTAGGCACTAAACCAAGATGCTGATAATTACCTCTATAATAAAGAAATCATGGCAACACATTAAAAAAAAAAAAAACTTGGACTCAGTTAAAAGGTGGCACCCAAGGATCTAGAAGACCACATGAGACCTTAACAGTGTAGGTTCCCCACCCTTGGCGCTCTACACAAAGCCACCAGCTATGAGTTTGAGTAAATAACAGCCTCTTGGAGACTCGGTTTTCTCATATATAAATTTCAGTATTAGATAACATTATCTCAGCATTTTAATGATCATTACATTTTTGAGGTTTTCTTTTATTCTTCATTTTTACTTTATTATTATTATTATTATTTTTGCTCCAAAGTCCACTTATGCTGGCTCAACAAAGAATATTTGATCAAAGGCACCCAAACCAAACTTATAACCCTCAAAATAATTAGGATAGATAAACATTTAGTATATTGGTGAAAAACTAAGATGTGCTTTCCAGATTGGGTTGTTAGGCTGATGAGAACAGATTTTTGAAAGATTTATAACATTTCTACTTTTGGTCCTGGCCAGAAATTATGTGAGAACAACCTTTCTAACAGTATAGCTGTCATACTTTCAGTTCCTGTCCCAGCTGTAACTATAGATTGGAAAAAATCAAATATATTTTCAAGTTTAACTTCCCCAAATGTCACTCTTGGTTACATAATTTTTTACTCACTTTTATATTTTAAGATGATATTAGAAGGTCAAAGAGAATGTAGAGGCATTGGATTTCAATTCCAAGGACCTGGGTTCTAATCTTGGTTCTGCTGCCTGCTGAAACTTGGGAAGTCACTGAATCTCTGGACCTTGGGTTCTCACAAAGAAGAAGGTAAGCTCCTTGAGAGTAGGAATTGTTTGATTTTTTTGTCTTTGGATCTCTAGCACTTACCATAGTGCCCAGAACAAAGTAGCCTTTTAATAAATGCTTGTTGATTGATTCATCTTTATAAAAAGGAATAAATTCTTCTAAATGTTTTCTAAGTTTCCTTTCACCTCTATATCCTCTGATAATATACAGTTATGCGAATATCTGGACCTTAGTCTTTAGTTATTTGGATTGGCATGCTTGGTCACTCCCTTTAAATAAAGAACAATGACTCACCTAAGGTCAGAATTTTAACTGGGATAACATGACTAGATCATTGACCTAATGGAGACAGTTGCTCAGGGTCAGAGAATGTGTTCCAGGTGGGAAATTTAAGGCATCTGATGTGCATTTGTATGGCTTTAATGAAGAAGGCATGTAGAGGTCATAGCAGTTGGATGGAGGTGGAACCAGGAAGTACCAGTCAGAAACAGACCAGTGAGAAGTGGAACAGAATCTGGAGAAGCAGCCCAAATGTCTCATGAGCTTCCCTGAGCAGAAGTGGAGGCTCTTAGGACTCAAGATCTGTCCTAGTCTATGGGTCTGGCCTGGCATCATCTTACAAGGGGCAAGTTAGAAAGCAACCTGCCCACCTCAATTTGTTTCATATTTCACTCCAGACTAGAGGCAAGATAAAAAATGAATTAAAGAACTGAGGCTGTATCTCTCTGGGAAACTTCCATTCTGGGTACTTTTTATTTGTCCCTCTGACATTTTGTTCTCCCTGTCTTTTAAACTTTCTTTAAGACTGGACCTATAGGAACCATGCAGAATTTGGTTGGGGAATTATGAAAATCAAAAGAAGAGCAGGAAAGTCCCAGTAAAATAAAAGGCAAATGTCCCAAGAAATTCAACTGGCGGGGGGGATGGAGGGAAGATATGGAGAAATTTTTAGGTACTTAATAACTATTATTTCCAATGCATTTGTTTATAATGAAGTAGTAAGTAGGGAGGCTCGCTGTGTACCATGAAAGCATCTAAGATATGGGTGGAGAACTTGCAGCCTTGAGGCCACATGTAGCCTTCTAGGTCCTTAAGTGCAGCTGCTTGACTGAGTCCAAGCTTTACAGAACCAATCCTTGTATTAAGGGGGTTTGTTCTGGGAAATTTGGATTCAGTCAAAGGGCCACACTTGAGGACCTAGAAGGCCATATGTGGCCTCAAGGCTGTAGGTTCCCCACTCCTGTTCTAAGATTTGGATTCAGCGACTCTTGTTTAGAATCCTGGCTCTACAAAAACAAGAGAACAATTTGTACAATAATAGTATTGCAAAACACATGCAACTTTGAAAAAATTAGTAACTAATCAACAAAATGAAAAAACGCAATTACAGAGGACATCTACCTGATAATACATTTACCTATGCTCCCCCAACCCCCCAACCCCAGATGATTAGGACACAAGAGGCAGATTGAGACACATAGTTTTAGATGTGGCCAAAGTGGGGATTAGTTATGCATATTTGTTATAATGATTTTATTCTTTCTTTTTCCAAAAGGAAGTGGTGGTAGAAGGAAGAGAAAATGAATATTCATAAAAAAAGCAAAACAAAACTTTAAATAAAAAAAATGAATTCTTACTGTATGAATCTTGAATTATTGAATAACTATATATGATATGTATGTATGTATGATCTTAGGCAAGTCATTTCCCTTATCTACATCTCTATTTCTACCAAAGATGATGATGGCTCAGAAGAAAGATATGGGAGACTTATGAGCTTTTCAGCATGGTCTGCCTAGGAAGAGGCAAGATGGGGAGATTTCAGGCATGGCAAGGCAGGGGAGGGGGACCTCTTCCTAGGAATACCTTTACCTGCCAGATCCCAAGGACTTTTCTTTCACTTGATGTTTTGATCTCCCAAACTGCTTAAACATTCCCAGGATAGGTGAGAGGGGTTGTGAGTTTAGGGAAATGAGAAATATTGGAGGAATGATACCCTGAATCCCAGATTATCACTCCTATTCCCAGTCATAAGGCCAGCAAATGGTGCTCTGTAAGAGCCAATATCTCAGCATTCCTGGAAAAGGTTGAATTTCAACAGTGTGGCTAAAAGAAAGCTGACCTTAGAGTCAGAAGAATTAGGTTCCCTCCTGACTGGGATATTAACTCTGTCTCTTTTTCCTTCCCTGTAAGAAGTAGGGTTAGAGAAGGTGACCTATTAGGCCCCTTCCAGCTCAACCTATTAGCCTGTGAAAATCATATTCTATTTGACTCCATCTCAGCTCAGGCTCAATTTCTTAAAGAACTAGGCGAACCTTGCTTTCTGACCTTGGTAAATTACTCCCCATCTCTGGGATCTGTTTGTTTCTCCATAAACTCAAAGTATTGAAATAAATCATGCTCCCCACCCCCCATAAAGAAAATCCATTTGCTATCATGTTTTCTATTTGGATTCCATTTATGAAGAAATAATCAATTATTCCTATAAATAAGAAGCCACCTGTGTCATCCTGCCCCACCCCTCGCACCCCTATGTGGAAAATGTGATTAGTAGCCTCTACAGTATTGGCTTTGTGGTGTCCTGGGGTTTCAGTCTCTTCCCATAAGGTGATGGTGCTTAGACTCCTACACTTCCAAAACAGAAAGTGTCATTTTCCCTAGGAAAAGTTCATGGGACTTCCCTGGGTGCAAAAAGTAATAATCATGGCTGTGCCCCCAAAATGTTTTAATATCAATTCCTTATACAACTATTTAATTATGCACAGAGTTAAGTGACATGGAGATTCAGAGAGTATAAGGCTCTGTCTTTCAGGTGATCCCTTTAGTTTATACAGTTATTCAATAGTTTATTATAGTACATCTCCAAAAGATCCAAGAAGGACAATATGCATGTGGACCACTATGAGGCATCAAGTCAGGCAATGATTCTAAGCCATGACCAGTCATAGAGTCACAGATTACTAGCTGCAAAGGCATTCAGAGTCCATCTAGCACAATTTCTTAATATTACAGATGAGGAAACTGAGGCCAAGGGTGTTTTTTCTTCTCAAAATTTAATCATGGGGAAAGAGTTTAAATTCAAATTATCTGACTACAGAGCCATAGCTCTTACCATTATAGCATACTGCCTTCGATTAAAAAAAAACTACTTTTAATATTTATATTGTTAGCCTCATTAGCTGCTGATTCTTCTTTTTCTTGAAGGGGGTGAGGAATTCACTTTTTAAACTGTAAATAATTGTAAATGTGAGCTATTATTATATTATTTCTGCTTAAACTACTATCACTACTATCACCATCAGCACCACTGTTGCTGCTGCTACTGCAGCAATAAAGACTACCTCGAAACTAAACATATTGTCCATGCACCAAAATGTATGTTTGTGGGGGTGGGGGAGTGGCATGGTATGATGTATCAGTAAGGCAAGTGTCACAATATCAATGGTGACCATAACTATGCCTGTATAGTTCTGTATCACAGAATATAAGAGACTCTCCATGTAGAAGGCAGAAGAAGTAAAACATTTATTCAGACACCAGAGGATCAAATCCCAAAACCAATAACTCCAATTCAACATAGCAGCAATTAACTCCAAAAACCATTAATTCCACTTCTTTATAACAGCAAAGAACTTAAGTCACAATATCACAGCAGGGAGCCAAGCCATCCCATAACCTTCCTGTCTTCTGGGGCCTTCCCATAAACACTCACTCACAAATCCTAGCTGTCTGCTTGCCTGCATCCCATCCTGTACTGTCCTGTCCTCTCCTCCGGCAGTTTTGAGACAAAGCTTAACAGCTACCCTCAGAGTATATATATCCTTTTTAGAGCCCAAGGGCTTCACATCTATCCTGACCTAATTAGCAAAAGGGTGTGGGCCTTCCTACAAACAAGCCTCCCCTAATCAAGCTTCCCTTAACTACCTCCACCTGAGACCTATTAATGGGATTAGTGGGTGGGGAATATCTTTAATCACATTAACACCACTTATAGGAATCCAGGATATGATACAATTGGGAAGTTGCATTTCCTGGGACCAGAACACTAGGTTTCAAGTACTAGCAGAAACTCTCAAACCTTGGCAGATTGGCCTGTAGTAATAACACTGATTGGGAAAATGCAGTCAATATAATTGCCTTTTTTTCAATCCTAATTGTTCTTGACCTATATTTAACCTTCAACTCTTGATCACCATCGTTTTGTTACTCTCTTTTCTGTATTTTTCTTGCCACTGTTCTCTTCTGGTTCTCCCCTATGTTTCTGATCACTCCTCTGATTACACTGAGTATCTTCTACCCATTAACTTCAGGATTCCCCCAAAGAGCTGCCCTAGGCCCTCTGTTTTTCCTTTATACCATTTCACTTGGAGATCTCACCATCTCTCATGGATTCAATTATTATCATGTCTCTGCAGATGACTCTAAGATTTATTTGTCTATATCTAGAGCCTTTCTCTGGACCTCCAATCTTGCCTCTTCAATTGCTTAGTGGATATTTCAATACAAATGTCTTATTGATATCTTAAACCTAGCATCACAAAAACTGAACTAAGTATTCTTTCTCCCTTTTTTCTGACCTCTACTTTATGGAGTGTACCACCATATTCCCAGTCACCTGAGCTCAAATTTAGCTATCATCCTCAATTCCTCACTATCTTTCACACACCCCTCCCCATATTCAATCAGTTGCCAAGTTGTTTTCTACCTTCATAACATCTCTTCTATGTCCTTTTGTCTTACCTACAACCACCCTGGTGCACACCATCTCTGTCTCATGTCTGGACTATTGCAACACAGCCAACTGGTTGATATGCCTACCTCAAGTTTCTCTCCATTTCAATCCATTTTCTATTTAGATTTCAAATTATCTTTCTAAAGTGCAAATCTGACCATTGCTCTCCCCCTCCCCAGTAAATCCATTCTGGTGGTCCTCTTTCACCTCCAACATCAAACATAAAATTCTCTATTTCATTTTTAAAGTTCTCTATACATGGCCCCTTCCTACCTTTCCATTCTTCTTATATCTTATACCTCCCCTGGCCTTCATCTACATATTCTTTGATTCAGTGACATGGTCTTACTGTTCCTTGAAGTAAGTACTCCATCTCTTGACTATAGGCATTCCCACTGTCTTTCTCTAATATCTAGCATGCTATCCTTCTTCATCTCCAATGTCTAGCTTTGCCAGCTTCTTTCAAGTCTTAAAATTTCCTCAATAAGTTAATAAATATGAAGCAGTTGCTATAGTAAGAACTACATAAGGAATGGTGAAGCTATCAAGGAATCCTCTTAGGAACAGTTGTCAAAAGTCATAATAGCAGAAACAACTTAAGAAGGGCATTGAGAACCAATGGAATGATATTAGAATACTATATCAATATCTTACAGTCATATGCAATAGAAAAAATAGATATCCATACAATAGTTAAAAAAAGAAAAAAATGTGAAAAATAATTTAGAAAACACAAGAATATTAGAAATACTAGATCCCTTAGTTCCATTAATTTGAAGTAAAAATAAAAAGTTTAAGTGATTCAGGTCTTCAAAATATGAAAAATAAAAAAATTCACTATCAATGAAAAAATATTATTGCAGAAGTTTCAGAAGCAAACCAATCATAGGGGAGTGAATATACCCTTGAAATTTGAGAAAGTAGAAAATTTCTGGCCGTTTTTAGAGTCACGAGGAGTCCAAGTAAATTACAATAGAAGTTAGATGAAATGAGAAGCAGAACACTTGTGTACCATTAATATAATGAATGAGGTTATTCCCCTTCTTGAATAAAATTACATGGGGGATGTTTTCGGTTTGTTCCTGCCAGTTAAGGTGTTTGTGTTTGCTCCCTGCATGCTGATCTCATCTTTGGGGACAAAGAACCTAGGAAGAATAATTGAACGTCGTGAATCACTCTCACAAGGTCAGAGGAAGTTTCTTCTGAGTCATTTCTTTTTTCCTTAGGGAATGTCTTTATCAGAGCTCTTAAGGACACTGTCAATCAGAGGTCAGGGATCCCAGACACATATCACCAGTTCCTCTAAATGCTGCAAGGTAGCATACCAATATTGTGCTTGTATATTGAAGCATGCAGATTGCAGTTTCTTTAAGAAGAGGGGAAACTTTGAAATAGTGAATATACCATTCAAAATCCAGTAGACTGAGATGGCATATTAGAGTCAACCCAGTTGAACTCAACATTCCCCTCCAAACAACTTTAAAATAACACCTCAAATCAAATTTTGGAGCAGCAGAGTCAGCAAAAGGTCAGGTCAGACATTGTTTTCTGGCCTATGAAAACATAAAAAGTTGGCAGGAGAAGTTTGTGATACTGTGGTAAAGGCCTGTCTAGTGCCCACACATGCAATGACAGCAACAGCAGTAACAGATTTAGGAGATCTTAGCCCAGGGATAGCGAAGGGGTCAGCCAACTGGTCAGAAAGAGATTGCAGGGAACCTTTTGTGGCACAGGGTACAGCTAGCGCTGATTGGCAACTCTTTTGCCCGTATAAATTTCTGAATTGCAGTTCCAGGGCAAAGGGGAGTGCTAGGGGTCAGTCACAAGGGAGCAGTGGCCCTGGTAACAGCTCCATGGCAAAGAAGAGCACTAGTGCTCAGAGTTGCAGTGGATCAGGAGTCCTTTCTGCATCAAGACCAGAGCACAGACTAGAGGAGCAGTGACAGAACATACCGCTCTCCACATCACACCATCTTGGAAGCACCAAAATCTTATAGAACCCCAGAAGCAGCTCTGAAAACAGCAGCATGAAGAAGCCTGAAGCCTGGGACAGTGCCTCCACACCTTCATGTGAGCAGACTACAGCATTAACAAAAAGTTCAAAGTCAAGAGAGTAGAAAAATGAACAACAACAACAACAAAAATATGCCCATAAAAATGACCATACAGTGGCAGGCAAGACCAAGACATAAGCTTAGAAGAAGACAACAATGTGAAAACAGCTATAATCAATACCTCAAAGAAAGATGCTAATTGAACCCAAGCCCAATATGAATTACTGAAGGAATAAGAGAAAGAGATGAGTGGTAAAAGAACAATTGGGAAAAGAAATGAGAGTGATGCAAGTTAATCATGAAAAGAGAATTTACAAGTTAGTAAAAGAGGCACATGCAAAAATACTGAAGGAAATAACACCAGAAAATAGTAAAAGAGGCACAAAAATTCTCTGAAGAAAAGAACTCCTTAAAAATAGGCCAAATGAAAAAGAAGTACAAAGTATCATTGAAGAAAATAATCCCTTAAAAATTAGAATTGAGCAACTGGAGGCTAATGACTCCATGAGACTTCAAGATACAATGAAATAAAGTAAAAAAGAATTTTAAAAGTTGGTAGAAAATGTGAAATATTTTATCAGAAAAACAACTTATCTGGGAAAGAGATCAAGGAGAGATACTATGAGAATTATTGGACTACCTGAAAAACATGATAAAAAAGCCTAAACATTATATTTCAAGAAATTATCAACAAAAAGTGCTGCAATATCTTAGAATCAGAGGGTAAAATAAAAATTGAAAGAATCCGCCAGTCACCTTCTGAAAGAGATCCCAAACTGACAATTCCTAGGAATATTATAGTCAAATTTCAGAACTCTCAGGTCAAAGAGAAATACTTCAAGCAGCTAGAAAGAAAGAATTCAAATACTGTGGAGCCACAATCAGAATCACACAAGATTTAATGGCTTCCATATTAAGGGGATAGAGAGATTGGAATGGAAGGCAAAGGAGATAGGATTTCAATCAAAAATTACCCACCCAGAAAAACAGTATAAATTCTTCTGGGGAAAAATCTAATGAAATAGAGGACTTTCAAGAATTCCTGATTATAAAGGCCAGAGCTGAATAGGAAATTTGACATTCAAACACAAGACTGAAGAGAAGGATAAAAAGGTTAACATCAAAGAAAAATAAGAATCTCAATAAAGTTAAACAGCCTAGATTACTATATCAAAAGATAACACATGCAACTCTTAAGAAATTTATGATCATTAGGGCAGTCAAAATTGTTTACATAGACAGAGGGCATGAATATGAGTTGATTATTTTGGAATGATCTCCAAAAAAGCATTGAGGAGTGAGAAAGAGTGATGCACTGAGAGAAGGGAGAGAGAAGATGCATAATGGGAAAAAATTTTCTCACATGAAAGAGGCACACATGGAAGAATTTTACAGTGGATTGAAAAATGGGGGGATGGTGGGTAATGCTTAAACCTCACTCTCATTGTAATTCAAAGGGGGACTATACACCCATGTATATGTATGTATGCATACATACATATAAAACATACACACACTATCAGTTGAATATGGAAGTATAACTTACACTGTAGGGAAACAGGAGGCGGAGGAGATAAGAGAAAGGGAGGGGATGATAAAAGGGAGGACAGACAGACTAAAGGAGGTAATGGTTAGAAGCAAAGTAGATTTTTGAGGAGGGACAGGATAAAAAGAGAAAGAAGAAACAGAAAAAGTGGGAAGGAGGAGAAGACACAGCTAGTAATCATAAGGGTGAATGTGAATTGGGATGAGCTCACCCATGAAACAGATATTGACAGTAGAATGGGTTGGAAACCAGAATCCAACAATTACCAGAGATGTACTTGAAACAGAAAGCACACACACAGAGTTAAAATAAAAGGCTGGAGCAGAATCTTGCATGTTTCAGCAAAACTAAAAAAAGGCAGGAGTAGCAATAATGACATCAGGGAAAACAAAAGCAAAAATAAACCTAATTAAAATAGATAATCAAGGGAACTACATTTTGATAAAAGATATCAAAGACAATGAATTAATATAAAAATTTTATGGCAGGTTTCTCTGATAGAGGCCTCATTTCTCAAATCTATAGTGAGTATAGAACTCAGTTGAATTTATAAAAAAAAAATGTCATTACCCAATTGAAAAATGGTCAAAGGACACAAATAGGTAGTTTTCAGAAAAGGAAATCAAAGCCATCTTTAGTTTTATGAAAAAAATGCACTAAATTTCTATTGATTAGAGAAAGATAAATTAAAACAACTCTGAGGTACCACCTCACATCTATCAGAAATGATAAATGTTGGAGGGGATGAGGGAAAAATAGATACACTAAAGAATTGCTGGTAGAATAGTTTGGAACTAGATCTGAACACCTATAAAACTGTGCAGCATACCCTTTGATCCAGCAATACCACTCCTGGGTCTGTACCCCAAAGAGATTGAAGTAAGAGGAAAAGGAAGTATATGTACAAAAATATTTATAGCAGCTCTTTTTGTGCTGAGAAAGAATTGGAAATTGAAGGGATGATCATCATTCGCGGAATATATACATATATATATATACATATATATATATATATATACACACACACACATACTCTCTCTCTCTCTCTCTACATATATATATATATATATATATATATATATATATATATATATATATATATATATATATATATATATATATATAGTATGTATATGAACCAATGCAAAGAAAAAAGCATAAGAACCAGGGGATCACCATGCACAGACATAGCTACTCTGATTAATACAATAATCCAAGAAGTTTTCCATGTCTCATGATAAAAAATGATATCCATCTCCAGAGAGAACTGATAAACTCTGAGTGTGAAATGAAATATAACTTTCTCCCTCTATTTTCATTGCCTTTTTTGACATTATGACTAACATGGAAATATGTTTTACCTGATTTCTCATGTATAATTGATATCATATTACCTACCTTTGCAGTGGGTGGGAAAGGTGGTGTAAAATAGGGAGAGAATTTTGAACTCGAAATTTAAGAAAAGAATGGTTGAAATAAATTAAATGATAAATTAAAATATATCCTAAAACATAATGGAAGACAGAACAATTATGTCAAAGAGGGTGACTGAAACTCTTTCTACCCTCTAAAATTGGTAAATGGTCAATATATACAAGATTCACAATTACTCAAAGTCTATAGAATATAAGTATTGGACTTACTAGCAAAGTGCTTTACCAGCTTCCTTTCAAATGCAAACTTGTTTCTACTTACTTAGCATAAGCTATCACATATCTACTACTAAATGGTAAGAACACCAATGACCCCTGTGAATAATTGTTTAAGTCCTTCATACAAAATAATAATAGATTATATCCCTAAAAAATCCATAAACATGAGAAATCAACATATTGTTAGAGGAGTAAAAGAAATAAGCCAAGTAGTTCTGGAGAGATAAATAATAACTGATTATTGGCTTAGTAATTATTGCCAACAAACCTCATAAAAATGCCACAACATTTATATTATCTTTATTGATTTTCAGAAGCTTTTGGCTTGGTTCTGCACTCATGACTTTATAAAAAAGCAAATATATAAAAAAGAACCAACTATAATAAGAAGACTAGACTGTTTGATGTCCACATGGAAAACTGTCCTCTATTTAAAATAGGCTTCAAATATAATAATGCCAAGGTCAATGAATTTAAAATATGGTATTTTCAGGGAGTTAGTTTAAGCTATTTTAGTTCAGCCTATTATTAGAACCACTGGCATTTCTCCTAATAGAACTAAATGTGGATTCCAAGTTAAAAACTCTTCTACCAAATCTTATTAGTCACTTGATGTACATGGAAGACTTCAAGTCTCTCTCTCTCTCTCTCTCTCACACACACACACACACAGACACACAGACACACACATATATACACATGTACAAACATATATACACATATACATATGTGTGTGTGTCCCCACTGCAAAATCCATTTAATACAGTCTTCATACAGGAGAATCTTTTCCAAATGATATCACATTCAATATGCTTGTGTACAAGTATTCAAAGAAAGACTGGGACTGAAGATTTTGAAAAACGATCTGGCAGTTGAATATAGAGATCAAATTGAACTAAAATAAGAGGCAATATTTTCAGATACTTCAATCTTCCCTCAAAGAGACACATCAAGCATAAAACCATCAAATAGAAAACTTGTGACTTTGCATGTAAAGAGGCTTCTTGGCATCCTGAAATTAAAACTCAATAGGAAGAACATGTTCAGAGCAATTAACAGCTACAATACTAGTCTTAACATATATTTTGAACTATTAAGCGAATCATAACAGATTTGGAAATTACCTAACAAAAATACACACAAAATTAATGGAACATGGTATTAATTGCTCTCAAGAAGCTATACAAATATTAATACTTCTATGTCCCCAAAGAAAAATAGAATTGACAGACATTCTCAAAATACACCACTAGATTTGTCAAATGTGGTCAAAATTTTCGGACCTTTGGTTAAGCCTTTAAGCTGGCTAAGATCTAAGAGTGGAATCAACAGGGCCTCCATGAGAGATTTTCATTTGCATTTCACCAAAAATATGTTGCCAAAGAAGCTTAGAACCAAGATACTCAGATCTATTAATATAATTTAAGGGTTTATAATTGCAATTTAGGACCAAGTCATTACCATCTGAAGTTCTACAGAAGTTTCCATGGCAGAGACTGAATTTATTTGTCCATTCAGATTATGAAAGGAAATTATTAAAACCATATAATACAACATTGCAGGCCCATAATCTTTAGCACCTACCAAATACCTGGCAAGATACAACCTAATAGTTAGAATTATACATCTGAAGCTTGCTAATTTTCATAAACTTCATCAACAACAAACTACAAATGCAGAACTCAATCTAACCTCAAGAATAAATAAATGGTAGATAGATAGATAGATATACTGGAACTAATCCATTAGTCCAAATTGTTGCCCACAATCATTCGCACCTATAATTGATTCATAGAATTTAAAAACACCATTAAAAATAATGTCCCTATAATAAGTATTCATAACCTCTAAACTATATAGAATGAAAAATGCCCAAACATATAGACCTAGCAGAAGTCCAGACCAAAATCATATGGGAATAGGATAGGATACATATAATCTTCATTATCCTTTCTTCTATAAGAGCTGCCTCAAATATGTTTTTAGTGGTCATACAGAAGTGGAGCTTATATTCCAACACTTTTGGTCAATTACAGAAAAAATCCCCATTATTCTCTTTTGCATTAATACACAAAATGTTAAAGGTATATTTTTCTTAAAAAGGAAAAATACCAATCTACTAACCTGTCCTTATACCATTTCTACCTGAGCTACAATGGAAAAAAATGAAAATGAGATAAATAGTAATAAGAGGATAGAACTTAAGAGGTAGAATGATAAAGCAGAGAGAGTTTTGGGTATGCATTCAGAAAGCCTTAGGTTCAAGTCTTTCCTCTGATACTTTCTAGCTTTGTGACCAGGAGAACATCACTTACATTTTCTTAGCCTCAGGCAACTGTCTTAGACTTATCTATTAAGTAATAGTCCTACTGTGATTTGTGTTTTCCCAGGCTCACAGAAATCACAGATCCTTGACTAACCTATATTATTGTTTTTACTATGGGTCATCTTTTCATGAAAAAAATATGATTTGAGAAGTACCGTGAACTTAAATGAATCATGTTTAAGTGTAGTGATATCTTAACCAAGCTTATTTATTCTTAACCCTAGCCCTGGATCATTTTGTACTGTAGTATTGATTAAATGCTAAATTCCACGCAATTATTGAGTAAGTCAAAACTTTGGAGGTGAGTGAAGGTCTCCAAAATGAGTGCTGAAGAACTCTTCAAATAAAGCATGGTCTGTCCCCTGAGTGCAGCTCATTTTAAAACATGATATATAAATGTGTGGGGTAGTAGATGACATTTTGACAGATCATAAAATAACATTATATAGTCTTCACAAAACCTTCTTTCCTTCAACTATTTTCATTTCCCAGAGAATAGTAAATCCCAAAACCAGAGGCAGAAATGGTGATAAGAGGAGTAAAACAGATAAATTCCCATTAACTATCCTTGTTCTTGATGAGTCAAATAC
Source organism: Trichosurus vulpecula (assembly GCF_011100635.1). Classification (NCBI taxonomy): domain Eukaryota; kingdom Metazoa; phylum Chordata; class Mammalia; order Diprotodontia; family Phalangeridae; genus Trichosurus; species Trichosurus vulpecula. The sequence continues at coordinate 93,065,860 of NC_050576.1, read as the reverse complement.
AATGTTACTTCCAAACACGACCACCTATCTCTCACCACTAACTTCATCTACGCCTGAAAGGTTAGTTAATTTACAGAACAAATATTCAAGATTTATTTGGCAGGATTTGTTTAGATTCATTACGAATGTACTGACACTTAACAGGCTGCTTTCCCCAGGTGGATGTGGATAGATTTATTCAATAGTTGCTCCATCAAAAACTCTTTTACTCAACTTTTGATATTGAGAGTATCAGTATAACTAATATGAGCATGGCAGAAGAAAAGCTGTTATTAAATTTTTTATCTTTATCTAAATATAATCAATATATAGTGTGGGTGTTGCCATATAGCGTACCTGTACCCCTCCTCTATTTTCCTAGGTTACTTTATATGGTTTTATCTGCCCTCAAGATGGAAGTTCAAGATTTTTTTTTTCCCAGAGAAGAAACTATCTATAGGAATCTTTTCACTACAATTCTACTGTAAAGTTCAACTCAGCCTCTGAGGCCAGATTTTAATTAAGGTCTTCCTGATTTCAACTATCTACTATGCCACCTAATTTTTTTTAGCCTGTATTATTGTGGCCAGTATGTAGGATTTAGAATTCAGTTCAGCTGAGCCCAGCAGATACTTTCTATATGTCTTAAAAATTCTACAAGCAATACACAGAGAACCACTTATTACCTGTGTAACTTGGACAAATCACTCTATCTCTTGGCCTGTTTCTTCATAGGTAAAAATAAGAGTTTAGGTTAAATGTCCTCCAAGGTCTCTACTAGCTCATCATCTATGATCCTGGGTATGATGTGAAAGAGAATGACACAAAGTACTAAAGCAAAATTTGAAATGGTTGAAATAAATCTAAACTGAGGGAAAAGGTTATGCTTTGAAAAGCCTATATAGAAGTAGCATATGACTTTATTGCTCCTGCTCCATCCTTCCTCTTCTTCTGTCTGGTAAAGGCAGGGTTTAGTGGAAGTCATTACCTTTATGCAAGTTGTATTCTCTCTTTTTCATTCTGCCTGTATTTCTGCTTTAGCCTCTAGATAGGCAAACCAAGAAACTAATGCCTGATGGAGGATCAATATTTCAATCAACAAGCATTTATTTTCCCAAGTATTAGTGATACAAAAAAAATAAAAATAGTTCCAGTCCTCAGGACTCTTACATACTAATGGGGGACTCCACCTATATAAAAATCAGTGCATAAAATAATAAATAGAAAGTAACCATAGAGGTTAAAGTACTAGAGGCTAGAGGAATGGGAAAAGCCTTCTTCAAGAAGTGGCAATTGAATGGAGACTTTAAGGAAGTCAAGAGTTCTAGTACTTGGAAGTTAGGAGGCAGAGTGGGCAGCTAGGTAGCTCAGTGGATAAAGCACCAGGCCTACAATCAGGAAGACCTGCGTTCAAGTCTGGCCTCAGACACTTTCTAGCTATGTGAACCTGGACAAGTCACTTAACCCTGTTTGCCTCAGTTTCCTCATCTCAAAATGAGCTGAAGAGGGAAATTGCAAACCGCTCCAGAATCTTTGCCAAGAAAGCCCCAAATTGGGTCACTAGTTGGGCACAATTTAAAAAACTGAACAAGAAGAAGAAGGAGGCAGAGTCTTCCAAGTGAAGGGGACAGCCAATGCAAAGGCACAAAGATGTGAGGAGTTATGTCTAATAAGAACAAAAAATAGGCAAGTATGATAGAACCTTAGGACATATAGAGAAGAGTAAATTATTAAAAGCTTGGAAAGAGAGGGAGGGACCAAAGTTTGAAAAGCTTAAAATGCCAAGCAGAAAAGATTATATTTAATCCTGTGGGAAATAAAGAATCATTTATGTTTATTGAGCATTGTGACATTGAAGTTTATTGATTGGGAGGTCACATAGTGAAACCTATACTTTAGGAAGAGCACCATGCCAGCCTTAGGGAGGGTGGATTAGGCAGGAGTGAGATCTTTAAAGCTGAGAATAAACTTAGAAGGTAATCAAAGTAGTCTAGGAAAGAAATGACCATGGCCCCAAGGGGGAGGAAGTGGAGAGGGCCAAAAGAGGGAGTGAAGAACAGATGAATGTGAGATATATTGTAGAGAAATAAATTACAAGATTTGGATAGACGGGATCTGCAAGAGAAAGGTGTTGCAAACGACACCAAGGTTTCAAACTTGAGTGAATCCAAGAATTGTGGTGCCCTTGACATTAATAGAAAAGTTTAGATGAAGATAGGTTTGATGGGATTGAAAAACAAGTTTTGTTTTAGATATGGTGAGTTTGAGCTGCCTATGTGACATCTATCTCAAGATGTCCAAAAAGTAGTTAGTAATGTTGGATTGTAGCTCAGGAGAAAACCAGGCTTGAGTATGTAGATCTGGGAAACATCTGCATAGGGTTTGTATTTTATCTCATCGGAGCTGTTGAGATCACTGAAACATTTTAAAGAGAAAAGAGAAGAAAGCATAGCATGGATCAATGTCTAGCAAAAGAGTCTGAGAAGAAACAGAAAGACAGATAAGAAAAGAACCAAAAGAGAATACTAATGAACACCAAAATAGGAAAGGATATAAAGGAGGCTGGATACAGTTGGCAGGAGATATGTATTTGCCCCAAAGTGTCCATTCCTGCAGAAGCAATGAACAGTGAGAGTTGAGAAAAGGCCATGAGATCATAATGCTGCTCTGACTGATTCCTTCTGGATATTCCATGCCTAATCTATTACATCGGTCGACTTTTCTATTTTTGGTAGGTATCAAATAGTTTCGATGATCATTTCTTTGTACTACAGTTTGAGATGGCTTATTGCTCAATAACTTTTCTTCCCCTTTTTTCATCATTTCCACTGAAAATTTTGAGCTTTTGTTCTTTGATATGGATATTACTTATATTTTGGACAGCTTTACAAAAGTACACTTTTGTAATTTGATTCACATGGAACCACATAAGTAAATAGACTTAGGTAATACTGTCATTTGATATCTCTTCAATTATTGAAGTCTGTCATTATTTCTGTATACAGTGTTTTATAATTGCATTTATGTAATTACTGCTTGTGTCTTGGTAGGTGTATTCCAAAGTTTTTCATACTTCCTATAGTTATTTTGACTGGGATTTCTCTTCTTATATGCTACATTTTACTGGTAATAGACAAAATGATTGCAGATTCATCTAAGTTTATTTTTTCTTCTTCTACTTTACTGGTTGTTAGTTTTTATTATTTAGTTTCTGCTGCATATCTGTGGTTACCTAAATAAATCCCCATATCATCTTCTAAAAGTGATAATTTTATTTCCTTTTTGACCTGCTTCATTCCTCAAATTAATTTTTTATTGCTATAGTTAACATTACTGGAACTAAATCAAATGCAAGTAGTAACAATGGACAACCTTGATTTATCCATGATTTGAGAGTAAAGTTCTAGAAAATGGCTCAAATATCTATAATGATAATTTTAGATTATAGATAGATAACTCTTTACAAATCAAATAATCATCCACTTATTCCCTTGCAAATATGTTTATAATAAATAAATATTTAATTCATAAAAGCTTTATCTTCCTCTATCAGCATAATCATGCAATTTTATTTTTGTTATCAGTATAGTTGATTATATTTATAGTTTCCCCAATATTGAACTAATCCTACATTCCTGGTATAAATAAAAAAATGGTAAGAAGATACATTCATATCAATATGTGGCTATAGACTCTTTACTAAAATTTTCTTCAGTATTTTTATATTTTATATTCATTAGGGATTTTGAGTCTACATATTTTTTCCTATGCTTTATCTTCCTTGGTCTAACAGATCCATATTTGTTTTATAGAAGTTTGGTACTTTCTTTCCTTTCTTAATTTTGAACAAAAAAAGGAAATTGAAAGTTTCCAAATTTTATTTCCAGGTGTTTAACAAAACTAATTCACCTCATTTGAAACACTTCACACTCCTTTGTGAGTTACTTCAGAGCTTGCTAAGTTTATTTTTGTATTCTGTGATTGGGTTACTTCAATGTACTATTCTTTATACTCTTAATCTGACTTTTTAAATTCAATTACTATTCCTTATTCACTTAAACTGACGTTAATATTTTGTAACTATTATTTGTTGCTTTTGGGTTTTTTATTTCCTTTTGTTTTTAGTTTTAATCTGATTCATTGGCTTGTTATTTTTCATTCTTTTTAATGAAACTATTTAGAGTTATAAAATTTCCCCGAGGCCTGCCTTAGTAGACCTCAAAAAGTTTAGTATAATGACATATTGTTATAATTTTATTTAAATTTTCTTTTGCTTATATAATTTAAACTTTGATCCGCCAGTTTTCGAGGATTAAATTATTTAGTCTCTATTTAAGTAAGAATTCTTTCTTAATATGCTCTTTTGTTATTATTGTTAACATTTGTTATTATTATTAGCATTAGCATTGTGGTGAGAAGGTGCTTAATATTTTTGTTTTTATGCATTGATTAGTGGGTTTTTTAATGTTCTTCTGTAATGTCTTTTAATATTGTTTCCTGAAGGTCATATGAATAGCTGAGCAACATGCATTTTTAAGAAATTTCAAGTCTGTAATCAACAAAGATCCATCATATTTAGCTTTTCTAAAATTCTAATTAGGTCTTTTACTTTATTTTGCTGCTGCTGCTATTATATTTGTCTTTTTCTAAAAAGGGTATGTTGAGGTCCACTAAAATACTTTTGCCGTCAAATTTTCCTTGCTATTTTGTTAAATTTTCCCTTAAGTAATTAGCTGCTATATAATTTGGTAAACATATTAAGAATTGAGATTTTCTTCACCTACAGTATTGTAAAGCATGATGTAATTCCTTTGCTTATCTCCTTTACCTATGTATATTACATACTTATCTTGTTGACATTATGATTGCTAAAGCTGATTTTTAAAAAAATTGAATGAATCATAATTATTTCTATATTATTTATAATAGCACAAATGTTTTAGGATAATATATATTGAGATATTAATTTTACACAAAATATATGATGCCTATTTAATAATTAAAGAAAAAAATTTAGATTTGACTAGTGATTTGCTTTATAAAACTGCATTTGTTAAAGGTACTGAACTTTTAGTTGTTTTCTTAATTATGTAACATGTACATAGGGATATTTATTATGTGATTGGATATGGGAGAGATAGAATCATGGTAACTAACCTATAGATGTTAAAATTGTCTTTATTTTTTTTAATATATTGATACTTTTAAAAGATTTTCTTAATTTCTCAATATATTTTTCCCCTTCCCCTTAATGCCTCCCCCCACCTCCAGCCAGAAAGCCATCAAGTTGGGCTGAATTGAATTAATCATGAAATGAATACATTACCCAATTTAAAGATGCTAGCTACGTAGTCTCTATCTCGATGCCTTTATAAGGTGAGAACAGATCTCTTGAATTGTAGAGGGCCTGGATAAAAATCAGGAAGTTATTTCAAAATCAAGCATTTTAATACTAGGCCAGCACAATTGTATAGCAGTCCTAGCTAAAGGAAGAAATAATAAGAGAATTCATCATATTTCCTCATACAGCCTAACCTCCTAGTTCTCTTTTTTATCTTACTCATTTCCCATAACCAAGTCCTCTACCCCACCTCAGGTATACACACAGATTATTGTATAATTGACCTGTGTCATTAATCACAAGTACCCTCAAAAACTTAATATTCTATCAGAGGAGACAATGAATGATTATTTTGAAATTTGATCTTGCTCTACTCACCCTTTCCATACCCCATCCCAAGTAGTACAGTAAGTCTATAAGTAGGCAGTATAAGGTAACGATAATAGGAAGTCAGATGGCAAAAGGAGAACCCAGAAGTCACTTACAACTGTCCCATAAAATAACGGAGCATAACAGTTACTTGCCAACTGTCTCATAAATTAGGAGAGCATGCAAGCCTCTGGCAATAGCCCCATAAATTCACTGAGATCACATTCTGAAACGAAGAACCAAATTAGAGGAAGCCAGCTATGCCCTAATGTAGCAGCCCCTCTTCCTGCTAACTGCCCTGGGTCTATAAGCAGCAGATAAATTCCTGACATGTAGTGACACCAGCAACACCTAATGCAAGTAAGGGAATCCTAAGGTGATGTTAGTAATTTTGAGATGATGTTTATAAGTTAATGAACTAAGCCTAGGTGGCATGGATAAGAGTTAGTCTGTCCACCACCACCAAAACCCTATAAAACTGGGACCCCAAATTCCTATCCCCTTGAGCACTCCACCTGCTTCAGACCCATGCTACTCAAGTGCTCTCAGCTCTCTTGAACAGATAGGCAATTACCTCTGTGCTCCTTTCCCTTCCAGTTCTCTTGTCCAAACTATCTACCACCCCATTCCCTCACCACCTCATCCCTCACTCCCTGTCCCTACTCTTATCTCTGTACTCCCCAAAATGACTGCTTCTGTACTCTCTGTGCCTTATTAAAGTTCAATTCAATAAATATTTATTCTGTGCCTACTATTTGCCAGATACTGTGCTAAATGCTGGGGATACAAATAAGAAAAAGAAACACAGTCCCTCATCTCAAGGAGCTTACAATCTAATGGGGGGGCAGACAACATACAAAAGGAGGCTGAAAAAAGGATGGGAACACCAGTAGGCACATTATTCCATAGAGATGAAACCGGGCAGCACTGCGGGATATGTTACTCCCTGCTTGCTACCATCATGGTCTTCTTTGGAGGGAATCTAAAGAATCTGCCCCTTGAGATGTGGAGAATATATAAGGCAGATTGTGAAGGTCTTGAAATGCCAAACGGAGTTTATATATTATTCAAGCACTGATCTCTAACTATATATGACCCCTTAATAATATGTAATATCTACTCCTACGTGGATCATAAGAAGAAAATGAGAGACACTAAGTGCATAGGGATATGACTGGTATTTTTATGATAGCCATTGTTGTTAACAGGCTACTGGATACTGACAATCACAAAATAAATGTGTGCATATGTATAAACACATTTCTCATTATTCACAAAATTATACAAAACAGCTGTCAAAATAGCATCATAAATTCAGAGTATAATGGAAACAAACTGTGATTTTTGGTGAATGGTATTTTTCTTTAGTTACTAATTCCTAATAGGTATACGTGTATGTGAGTTATGCTGAGATATAGTATGTAAACTATTCTTTAAGAAATATTTTA